>NW_022589718.1:11199923-11268007 GCF_004348235.1 Phoca vitulina
GGATGGGGTGGCTGGGTGATAGACATTGGGGAGGGTATGTGCTATGGTGAGCGCTGTGAATTGTGTAAGACTGTTGAATCACAGACCTGTACCTCTGAAACATATATGTTAAAAAAAAGAAGATAGTAGAAAGGGAAAAATGAAGGGGGGGAAATTGGAGGGGGAGACGAACCATGAGAGACTATGGACTCTACGAAACAAACTGATGGTTCTAGAGGGGAGGGGGGTGGGGGGATGGGTTAGCCTGGTGATGGGTATTTAAGAGGGCACGTATTGAATGGAGCACTGGGTGTTATACGCAGACAATGAATCATGCAACACTACATCAAAAACTAATGATGTAATGTATGATGATTAACGTAACATAATTTAAAAAAAAAAATCACTCGGCAAGCATTTTATGCATGTTTTGGGCAGAATTCATAGACTTACAAAACAACCTTTTGTTATAAGCGATTGAAAATAATTTTGTTGCAATTACAGATTTAAAAAAATTAAGTCCTGCAATCTTCTTGATGTTTATTTAAGCAACATGTTTTTTCCTGCAGTAATTTGGTATATTAAATTTGTTAATTTATAAAGGACATCCCCTTCATTAGTGCAAATTAATGAGGATTTAGAATGATCAGGAACTGAACACAGCTGAGCAACTTATGCTGAGTAGGCAAGTAAACATAAGGAACATTAGTATATTTGCCATGTTTGAATGCTTTTTTAATAAATCGGATCTGCTCTCAAGAAAAAGTTGCAGTGTCTGAAAAATGACACCTTGTGGTAAGGAATTTTTCTAATTATTACGCATGCATGACTTGTTTGAGATTTCACCACGAGCACAACATACCGAATATAACTATTTGGCAAAAGACACATACATATACGTATATACAAACATACATATGATGTGTCTGTGTGTATTTAAACATCCACTTCTGTGACTCCTTGTTATTCTAAAATTACAGGTTATTATTGTGTGTGCAAAAAATATGACCAAGTCATCTTGTTAAAGATTGAAAATGGGCCCACTTATTTATTAGCACTAGTAAAGATGACTTAAGGAACATCTTCAAGTGTCTGCATTCTTGCTCATAATGAGAGCTTACGAGAAAGCAACTGAGAAATGTTGAAATTAATAAATGATGTAGAAACAGAATGGATATTATACACTGAAAATACAACTCCATTCCACTCATATTGTTCTTCCTTATTACCCTTCGTGGGAATACAATATAATACAACATACATGGAGACTGCTTTCCAAATTACAAAACATTTTATATTGATTGTCAGTATAACTATAGCTGGTTTACCAATATCACAGCATTTCCAACAATGCCATCCATTTGGGAGAGGGGGAAACTAAGCCTATTACCCACATGAGCCAAGTTTTTAAAGGACCTATTGATATATTAGGCAAATTTTGTGGAAATATTTTTTGTTCATCTCAAAGGAAACAGCAAATTTATTGCTATGAGCCCAATGTTCCTATGGGATCTTGAATCTCACTCAAATAAATTTTTCTCCTGATTAAAAAAAGAAAATCTAGTAGAGGATATATGATTGATTAGTTTTATATTCTCTTGTATTAATCTTTGAAAGACTGCAGTACTTAATTAATTTGAAAACCAGGTAGGTCTATTACTCTCTTCCCTAATCTGATGCCCAGGAGTTTTTATGGAACTTCTTAGCTAAGAATTAATTGTGAAATTAAGGTTTCCTGTATAAAGACCAAGCCAAATGAAATGCAAATAAAAATGAACATACAGTGTACAATCTGCGTAAGCATGGTGTATGTGGCCTCTTAAGGGGCCGTATTTAAATTCATGAAAGGAATCCACCCATAACCCACCATGTAATGACGGCTGCCTGTGAGATCCTTCTTTATACGAAACCTCAGCTGGTCTTTGTTACACCCACATAGTCCCCAAAATAATTAGCAGATTGCATATGTGTATATCTGTCTACTGTATAGCAAATTCTCTTTTCCAAATAAGATCGGGATTAAAAGACATTGGAAAAGGCAGAAAACATAAATTTTGAAAACGTAGCTTAATATAGTGATTGGCCATATATATATATATATATATATATATATATATATGTACATATATATATACATTCTTTTCTAAATGTTCAAAAATAGTAAAATATGGTCATTATTTCATTCAAGCATATAACAATTTAAGGAGAATTTCTTGGGTTTTTGTCATCATTTCATTTATACCTAGTTGCTAATCTAAGCAAATCTAAGCAATGAGTTTCACGGCAGAAAGTTCCTAATATTGGATGGAAGACTTTTATGATCCGAGCTAATTTTTCCCTGATAGTTACACAGCTGTGTTTTGAAATTAAAAATAGTGTCAAATAGCAAGGTCATCTTGCTACATTTTTCTTTTTTTTCTGGGGAGAAAACAATCTCTCGTGCATATCTTCTTTCCCCTTACCCCTGCCATCCCTCCTAGAATCTTGTACCAAAATATATTCGAAACATCTTTGTGCAAAGAAGGTACTTGTGTGAAAATTTCAGTATCTTTTGCACAGGATGAAATTTGGGTAATTAGCTCACAGCAGCATACCAGGATCTTTCTGCAAGGCAACCTGTGTAGAAATTATCAGATCACAGTTGTGTACTTATTGGAGAAATATGGGAGAGATGAGTGAGATAACACAAAATTAACAAAATGACTACTATTTCGTAGAAAATATAAATTAAAATCTCAAGGGGAGTTCTACATAATATAATGTTTTCACAACATGTTCTTATTTTTTAAGACTTTTTTCTAGGACCCCCAGAAGGAAATGAAATTCTTGAGAATTCCACTCTCTCAGCCCAAGTCAATAATAAATACACATTTAGAGAGAGTAGGCTTGGCCATGTGGCAGTTTATAACCACAGTAGAGTGCTCTTTTTCCCTCTGAAAGAGTGTTTCTGTGCAGTGTTTGCCCAGATTTCTAAGGAGACAGGGATGTGACAACACAAGTTTGTGTATCTGAGTCCCAGAGAGCTCCAGACCTGAGCTGAGACTTCTTTGATAACCAGAATTGATCTGAATATAGCAAATTCAAAGAGAGCAGTAGAAGAGCCTGAAGGATCAGAAAGATTATTTTCTTTTTGGTTGTGCTCTAACTAAGCCCTTGAGGTGTTGGGGGAAAAGAGAGTCTCCCAATATGCAGAACACATCGGCCTTGTCTCTCATGGTGGCTGCCAAGCCACAGGCTCTGACGAAAAGCAGACGGCCCACAGCCTCTGAGGAGAGGGGCGTTTCTAGGCAGCCATGTTTCCAGTTTCACTCTCCCGGGTTGAGCCCATGGTGGGCACCTGACCAGAAGGCAGATGATTCATAAGCTCTCTCTCTCTAGGTCTTTCGAAATGGTCTGGCACGTAAGTGCTGCCAATCAGATTCTTTTTTTTTTTTTTTTTTTAAAGATTTTATTTATTTATTTGAGAGAGAGAGAATGAGAGACAGAGAGCATGAGAGGGAGGAGGGTCAGAGGGAGAAGCAGACTCCCTGCCGAGCAGGGAGCCCGATGCGGGACTCGATCCAGGGACTCCAGGATCATGACCCGAGCCGAAGGCAGTCGCTTAACCAACTGAGCCACCCAGGCGCCCTGCCAATCAGATTCTTGCAATAGGGAATCTGATTTGGGAACTAAGAAAACAATCACACAATAGGAGTTAAAATGGAAAGAATGCCTTAAAAAGAGCCATGAAGAAAAATATGGCTAAGTGAGATCATAAACAGGTTAAAGTTTGTAATTATAAAGAAGCACCGTTGAAAGCAGGAGAGGTGAGACGATAAAAGAAACAGAAGCTACAAGAAAGTATCTGAAGCACATTAAAGGCAGAGACACTAGAGAGAGGATCCAGAAACTCTCGTTTACTTAAATCTTTAGATATGCCCTGGGTTACATTTTTCTCCTTGACGCCCAGTTACAATGAAGTTCCACCTCTTGCCCAGAGAATCCCTCTGTCCTTATGCCTCACACCCTTCCTTCAGTTTTTTTGTGTTTTTTTTTTTTTTTTTCTTCACAAACCAAAGAATCTACTTAAACATTCCCAAACACACAGTCAGGTACAAAGTGAGCTCTACTGGATCAGGAATTCAAGAAATCTGGGTTCAAGTCCTCATTTGCTACTAAATATCTTGTGATTCTAAACGTGTCTGCTTTCAGACACATGGTAAGTTCACATTTCTTTTGAAATACAATGAGAGGGTTGGATAAGGATGAACTATTCCTAGGGTTCTAAGAAGAAAATAAAAACAAGACCACCTTGCACTGTAACTGAGATTCTTTATTCGCCCTCAGATGCTCTACGTAAGCCAGTAAGACCTCATTCCGTAAAGAATTTTAGTTGGTTGTTTAAGAATGACTTCCTTACAATTTTCCAAGAACTTCTCTTTACTCTTGTCAGGTAAAAAAGACTGATTATCAAAAACATCCCAACTTGCATTTCTCTATGGTCAATACTAAATATTCAAATTTGAGACCAATTCTTAAATGAATTAATATGGAAAAATGAGTTGGATGTCTGTCCTACTAGAGAAATGTAAAAAGCCGTATTTATCCCTCAGCACCCCAAAATGAATTAAAAAAAAACCCTATGGGTTTTGCCAGGAATAATATAGTAGTAAATAATTCACTGCTTAATCCTGTAAATCAGAAAACCTGGAATATTATAATAGTACTGTAAGCACTCAGTGAGAACATGACACTTATTCTAATTGTATTTTCCTGGGAATTTATAGTACACATAGCTCTACAAATCTAATCCAAGTGTCAAAATCATAATTCAATAGCATTTACCACGGGGAGACACATTGAACCAAGCCAATGACAGGCTGAGAACAAGCTACTGAACACGGCACAACAGAAAAAACAAACAAAAAAAAGAATAAGCCACTGAAATTAGTTTTTAAATTTGTGTTTCAAGTTAGCATCCTATAAAATTTCTCATGGTGTAAAATAACACCAGCAACAAACTTATTGCTTAACCTGTGCTGATGAAAAAGTAAAGTGATGCTACATTTACTCATATAAATTTTAAATGGCTTTTACATTTTCAGCTATAAACGCAGCTCCTAAAAATAGTGATGGAAACTACTTTTCACTGTTGTCCTCTACTCTCTGTAGAGGGAGGCATTTAAAATTAAAGTAATGAACTCTGATTACCCTGCAACAGAGCAGTTCACTGGGGAATCCAGAGAAGGCTGGGGATTAACCTGAGATTTTTCCCAACCCTGTTCCATATTTTTATCTTACTCCTTTCTCCCTGTCCTAATAAGTCAACAGACACAACTCCATCAGTCTCCTACGGAGTTGACCCTTGAAGTTACTTTTGTTCTCCCCTTGCTGGTCTTGCATTTTTACCTTCCTGCTTTCAGAGACCAGGCCTCTGCAGTGGGCACTCTTTCCCCTTTCCCGTCGGGAGGGGAGCAGTGTCTTCAGGCTTGGCTTTATAACACATGACAGGGCTTGCATATGCAGTAGTTAAGTGCCATCATGCAAAAGGGAAAAGAAGCACCACAGGGTTCTGAAGTCACATTTTATTATTTCAAGAGATGGAGACGTTCCCTGCTTTAGCTCATCATTGGTTTCTAGAGATGACTCCATCAAATTGTGGAGGAGTTGGGTATCCCAAGCACACACCCACCAGCTGTGGTTCTTTAGCTTCTTCGGGTAACTCAGAGAAGTGGCTGGAGGGTAAGTGACACCTTCTACCTCCAAGTCATTCATTAGTTTAACAAATATCCCTGGCGCCATTCTCAGGAAAGCAGAAGCTCAAGACCAGACATAGTAGGAAGGGCTTTGCCTCGAGGACTCTCTGAATTTTGAATTAATAGGCCTAAGAAAAAAACTGATAGGCCTCACTTCCTACAACCTAGAGCCAGCTGTATTAAAAACACATATGAGAACATTCAAATTTCTAGGACTGAGTCAGGACTGTATCCTGTTAACACACACACACACACACACTACATATATTCATATATAATATGCATATGTACATACATATGTATGTAATATACATATATCCTGCATATACAAATGTATTCTGTATATAAATACACACACATGTATATATATACACACACATATTCTGTTACTGATGGAGCCAAAGACTTGACAACCCTCCCTGACAAATTTAAAGAGGAAGTCTAATCTCTTTTAGCAACCCATCCTGTTTCTGCCATTCATGACCTTACTGAAATTCTTAAAAAATAAAAATCTATGTATGTTTCAGATTTATACCACCTCAGGGAGTAGACACACTTGTCTGGAAGTGTGTTTTATGGAAGACACATAGGATACTTGAAGTATATGGTTTTCCTTCTATGTTTTTTATTTGTTCACAATGAGATTTAACACACCAGTTTATTACAACTCTCACCACATCTCTTGATTACTCCTCTTACAGCCTGAGAAATGGAATGTAGTACGTATCTCTTACCATTTGAATCCACAATGGTGATATTGGCCGAGGCACTGTCATTTCCTAATTTGCTGGTCACTTTGCACATATATTCTCCAGAATCAGCCAGTGATGCCTTGTTAATGCGAAGTTCTGACTTCCTATAAGATCAGGACCAAAGTGGTGTAAGTATATTTCACAGAAATACAATGACCACCAAAATCTATTTCTCTGTAGCTTCAGGGTTCTCAAACTCCCCCTCTCCACTCCACACATACCAACTTAAAACACAACTTACTAATACACAGAAGTATGATTTGACCAAGAGTAAAGATGAGATACATCACATTTAAGTGATACTATAGACATGGCCTTAATTTTATCACCCAGATTAGTAATTTAAAGAATGCCTTCTCTAATTTTTCTTTTTATTCCTCTACCACCACCACTAAACACACTATGCCTCAGATTTTTTTTTTCAAACCAATTAGTAAGTTTTCTTCCTTTCTATATCTAAATGTCTTCAGCCACTAGAAAGATTTAAAAAGTGTAAAATCATTTACAAATCTGGTAAGGACAGACACTTAAGGAAGGCTAGAATAGATTAAAATGCTCTGCACTTTTCTCAGTAAAGTAACATCAGGATTTATGTTAATTCTGAATGAAAAGGATTTACAAAAGAAAGGTAATTCATCTTAGAGGGACATAGAGGGACACAAATCATTCTTAACATTGAAATAAATATACAACAACAGCACACACTTTTATAAAACTGCATATTAAAGCAATATTCAACACTCTTTCAACATGGGCAGCATTGTGATTTGCATCTGTCTATGTTTTACTGTTGCATATAGCCAATAATGTAAGCAGTCTCTGTGATTTAAAAACACAGAACCACTGGGGCTACTTGAGTTTATGAAAGACTTTTTAAAGCATCCTTGTATACTCACACCTGGTCCTGACTGCCTGGGCTCTTGGGATGACAACAGGAAAAGAACAAGGCAGGGAACAAAAGACAGCAACTCAAAATTATATGCAAGGCTCCCATAAGTTACACCTTCTTAATTTTATAGTGAATTTTCTGGTCTTCTTGTCATAATATTATTAATCAAATTCAATCAGTTATTCTAATTTAACTAATAAAAAATCATTTCCTACTATTCTCCTCCAGTCTACTGAACTGGACCACCCACCCAGTCCCATATGTAAGCCTTATGGCCTTCCATCATGGTGCTTTGGCTTGTGCCCTTCCTTCCTCCTAGAATGGGGGGGGGGGGTGTCCCATATTTCAAGATATTGGCTGACTTTTCAGAACCACCTCAAGTGCCAATTCTTTCATCAAACCTTTCATAATCATGTAGCTGCTACTCCTCTCTTCTTTGTCTAAATTCTGACAGGCTTGAGTACCTCTCCCATGATCCTCACAGTTCTTGAAGTATATCTTATTTTTCTAGCTAGGACATATACTTTGGAGTCCATAATTTAAACTTCTTGGTACCCTCACAGTTCTATGAGGACATGCCACTGCTTTGTCCTTGGTGCATCCTCAAACGTTATGGGATGAATGTGTGAATAAATGAAGAAAATATTTGGATGCTCCTACTTAAGCTCTCTCCAGGACCTAATGTTCCTAAATGCTGGCTGCAGGAAAGGAGGATGCCCTATTAAGAGGGCAGAGACAGTCGGAGGAGGTCCAGACCAAGGCAGCAACACTCAAACCAACATGTGGATTAAAAAATTAATGACTCAGAACAATGTCAACAAGTAAACTTGAGAAAACAAAAGAAAAGTACTGTACTCAAATAAATTCAGAAGACATTAGGGTGAACAAAAACAGGCTTTTTGTTGTTGTTAATCCTGCAGGAATTCTCAAAGTCTTTAATATGCTAATGTAATCTGACTCTCTAAGAGGGGAATATATTATTTAGTTACTCTCAAACTTATTTGACAATGGAATCCTTGTCATCCACATAGCATATCTGTTCATATTTCCTGAAAATGATGGCGCACAGAACAAAGTTGATAGAAAGCGAATCTAATACAATAACAGTCTGCTTAGCTGTAATGGGGTGGGGGGATCACCAAGGGCCATTTATGCAGGGATAGTCACATATTAATCCGAGGAGTTCTCCACAGAAAAGGTTCCCTGAAGTCTATCCCTATAAACCAAAATAGAACAATCTGAGGGCAAGCATCTTGGCAAGCTGATATTAAGATCTAATTATAAACTACAAGAACTTTTAAAATTATCAAAATACAGTATTAGGATATTAGCCCCCATCAAGTTGTGTTAACTTCTAAGCCTGGGCTTGGAATATTCAAATCCAGTACTTTTCTTAAGGGATTATCAGCTATTTATACAAATCTGTCCATACATGCCAAGTTTCCTTTATGACACACATCTATGAAGAACAGTCAGAAACAATACAAATACTATGGTAAGCTTGTCCAGCCCCAAACAGCGTAATTAGCTGGAAGAATTTTCATTTACAACCATGGAACCACTAACAATAATTGATAGATCAATCATGAAGAAGGTCAGGTTGAGGTTTTTCCTGGTTTTCAACACAGAAGAAAAAGTGAATTCCTAAAATAAGAAAATTATAACTTTTCTTGTTAAGCCCCCAATCTTAATTCTAAGGTTATCACAACAACCCAAGAATGTACAACACCTCAAGATTATAATAATTCCAAGAACACTCCTTTCTTACTTATGTAAATTGAGGAATAGTTCCTGATGGTATGTGAGGAGTTCTTTCTTGACCCTGTACCATTAATTTTTTAACTACTGAACTGGATCAAACTATAAGAAAGATGGTAATCAGCTTTATAGTGAATCTTAAAGGGATAATTTTTTAAATAAAAATTCTCCTAATAGAACTACACAGGGTTTCCTGGAATATTACTCCAAGTAATGCTAATAAATTTTATGCTTAAAAGAATAAGAAAAAAAATTTTCTATGCTCAAATAAATATTGCCTTGAACAAAGTTAAATAGATTTCTTTACAACAGTACCTCTTAGTGGTTTTTATGCAAATATGTACTGTGAATTTCTAAGGCAGGCATCACACGTAGCTAAGGTATCCTTTCAATAGAGAACACCCTTGGGAATTCTAAGACTGAACATCAATGCACTAAGATCAAGATTCAATTTAATCAAGATAAGCATAACAAATACATTCCAGTTCAAAAATCAGTAGCAGAAGTATAGGCTTGGAGAGACGTGCCTGGACAATAATATATACAGAAAAAAGGATTTCAATTAGCCATGCATTTAACATGATTCTATTTTAAAGAACTACTAAAAAAAGAAACACTAAAAAAAGAAACTTATGCACTGTTTGGCCATATTAATATTAAAACAGCATAAATCAAACTGGATAAAAGTCTCAATACACTGCTCACAGGCTGGATCACATCTAGAATATTTAATTATGTTTTGAAGGGGCATCTGATGAAAAATATCAATAACTAGAGGACTTTAGAAGAAGTTGATCACAATTGAATAGGGCTTATAAATCTTATCACTAGAGAAGATTCTATTGAAGAAACAGAGGTCCTACTGGCAGGCTAACTATGAACAAGATAGGGGTAGCTTTTTAAACATATTTCATGGTTGTCATCTGGAAAAGAAAACTATTCGAGGAGGCTCTTGAAGACAGAATTATGTCCGACAGGAAAAAGAAGGCATATTTTGAGTGATAAGGAAGAGTTTTTGAACATTCAAAAATGGGGAGGGTGTCTTTCCCTTTGGAAAGATTCAAGTCTGGATAACCACCTGTCAAGAATATCTCTATGCAGAAAAAAGACTAAATTAAATCAGTGGTTTCAACTATTTTGAAAAAAAAAAAAAAAAAACAACTTGTTTTAAAACAAAAGCTTAAATCAGAGCCTCATATTCAAAACTATCATAAAGAGACAAAGGTGTTCAGGTCAAGGTGGTTGGCAGCCCATTTTCAATTCAGTGGAAACTTAAGATTCTCCAGGGACACAGTGGGAAAACCACTGATCCAGATGATCATTGGGACCCCTGTGAACTCCAATGATACGTTGAACTATGAGACCCTCTGATCCATGGGCCCTAGAGTACAGGGTGGGAAGCAGGAAGAGAGAAGAAACAGACAAACCTTTCTTGAAAATTATACACTGCAATGATCTGGGGCTTTGGTAAGTATGGATACAACAGTTTTGTACTCTCTTCAATAGGCTACCATATGCTCTCCACAGGAAGGAAGTTAACTTGGAAAAAGTGTTGAATTCCCGTCCAATCATAAAACGAATTTTTTGCTCTTTAATTGATGAGTTATCTAGAAATCTGGGAGGGATTGATGTTTCAGTGGATTTTCATTTTCTAAAAGCATTAAAAGAGTTAACTCATGTAAAGTGTCTAAAACAATGCTTGGAATCCTATGAGCTCCCAATAAGTGTTAGCTATCATTACAATTACATTTTATATCCCTGCAATATTTAGATCTTTTTATAAGCACACATTACCTTTGGATTAAGAAAAACAATACGATGTAAAAATAAATTAATACAGACTGATTTAAAGATGAAAGTTCTAAATATTAATTTCTTTTTTTATATCAAAATGCAAACTGTATTCTTTGAATAAGTGCTCAAGGATGGATTCAAGGTTCCAATAACGACTGTCTTCTTTGTCTTTTTTGGCTTGATTCTTCCACCGCCGTTTATGGGCCAAGACAACTTAAATGCATATAGGGAATATCTCCTCGGTTTATATAAATCCATTCCTCCAATCTCTAAGGAATCATATATGAACTCTGTGTGTGTGAGTGTGCTTGTGTGTGTGTGTGTGTGTGTGTCTGTGTGTGTTCAACACAGCTTCAGATACTGTCAAACTGCCAATAACAAGAAGGATAAAGAGGAGGGAGAGGGTTTCATAAGCAACCCTCATACTATACAGAACCAGGCGCTGCACCAAATGCCTCACGTAAGCCATATGAAATAGGCACTGAGTATTCCCATTTATACCTAAGGAATTGGCGCTTTCCTTACATATAAAATTAGAATGACCTGCAAAAGCTGCTCAGCTGATGCAAGAAGGGAATGTGTGTGAACTTTTTCTAGAATAGAGTCAAAGGACCTGCAACAATGGACAACAGAAGAAAGAATTCCCTTTAAAATGTTTGCAGAAATTTGACAAGACCAATTAGATCCAATTTTAAACAAAATGAAAATAGGTGAGAGTGGAAATGAAGACTGAGACAGAACTATGGGCATCCAAAAGAGTGTGCCATACACAAACAATGGGAAGTCAGCCTTTCATAAGCTGATATTTAAATGAGGCCAATCTGACAGCCTCAAATATGAATCTGTCGCGTGCCATGATCTTTAACCAGTTTTCTTGCTCAAAATGATCCACCAGGCAGAGGAAGCAGAACAAAGGGATAAGCAGACACATAACACTGGGGCAGTTTCCATTTTTCTAAATTGGTTCCACACACTGCTTTGCCAAATACAACAAACACAGGCTCAGATATAAATTCAAAGTCATAGGAAGAACATGTAAGAATGTAGTTCAGGGGCAGAAGGGTGATAAGACTTTACAAAATAATAGAAATTGCTGATTGGAGTCTCTTTGCAACACTAAGGGATGACAAGGAAATTCTGGCTGCATGTATGATCTACACTACGTGAAAAAGAAACCTAGACTAAGGATTGGAAAAGAGTCAACATTTTCCTTAAAATAAAGAGAATCCCAAAGAAATCCTAAACCTCACACTGAAATTCACCTCTGCTTGGTTGATCAAAGCTTCTGATAAAGTTTAAGGAACCAAGTAACTGCTGCAAACCATTAACAGTTTGAATATCTTAGTAATGGAAAGTTATGAATATGTAGATGAAACTGAAAAATGAGAATTTTTTTTATTAAAGACATTACCCTATGCCTGTATGTGTCCCCAGCCCTGTGTTGTGACTTTACTATACATAGGAAAATCACCAGTAACTGTGAAAAGACAGGAGGCATAGAGTCAGACGTGTTTCAAATCCAAGCTTTACTATTCATCAACATTAGATCTACAGCAAGAAACTGAATTTCCTTCATGCTCAGGGCATTCATTTTTTTAAAAAAATGGGTATAACAATAATCGCATCCATTCTCTTATATTTATAGGACAAGTTGAAATAACAGGGGCACCTTGCAAATGTTAATTAAATTTAAAGGTTTGGTCCTTTAACCTTAAAAAAAAAGATGACAACACTAATGGCCCACTTTACACAAAGTGTCTTATTTTTGGAAGATCAAATATGTTAAAATGTTTTGCCAAGAGTAATTTATAGCCACATAAGCTGCATAAAACATCTTTTTGTTCCCATTTAATTCTTTCCAGCAAGGCTACTGTTTGAAAGAAGTGATTTCTGAATATTGGCCTTTCTGGTATAATGGGGTTTTATTAATATGTAGACAGTGCTCTTAGCTGTCTGGACCTATGAAGCCAACATGAAAACGTTTTCCTGAATACTAATGATACTTTTATATGTCATCCAAGCCATGTAACAAATTACCTCTTTAGGCATATAGGAACTGTTCTCAAAACCATTTACTCCTTACCTATCCACCTTCATTTGTTTCTCCCCAGGCATTCTCAGACTGAATAATCCCAGTCTGAAGATGCTTTGTTCTGTTCCTTCAGCCTAGATAAACCTCTTCTCCCTCCCTTCTTTCTTGGCAGCCTCCTTGGTCCCTAATCGGGTCCCCTTCCCCATCTGTGCTAGCTTCTTGCTATGGCATCCCAGGACTACCACTACTGTAGCCCTTAAGACTGAGTATTCTAACTGTTCACCATCTCTCTCCCCTCTAGACCACTCATCTCTGTGTACCCAGCATCTAGCCCAAGGTCTGACACACAGCAGCTTGTCCCATGAAGGGCAGAATTCCCCACCCATTCACCCACCGGCCTCTTTACTGTCCTATAAACAGAACTTGTTACTGACTCTAATTCTGCTCTTTCTCTCTCATGGCCTGGCGCACCCCACCCAGCCAGGCAGAGGGGATTCTCCCCCTTAACAGACTCAAATCCATCTCCCCATGGCTACTCACGAAGCTCTGTCTCTCCCTCTTCCCAAACTCACGGCACTTAGAATCAGTAACCTACAATTTAGCACTTGGCTTTATTGCATGTATGATACGCTAGATCATACATTAGGGATACCTCCCTGATTAAATCTTGACTTAAAGTAGAATTTACCTTAACATAAAAAATAATTTTCTAAAAGGTCACTATTTGCAAATGGATGGGCCACTTGAAAATCCTGAAGTACCCCCCAGCCCTAAGAGGACTCTAGCACATGGCCTCTGGAACAACTATGTTTCAGATAAGGCTGAACTAGAGAATCCCTATACAATCTATGACCCCCTGGGGGCAGAGATAACACCCATGCTTCTCCCATTTCCCCACACTCCCAGCATAAAGCCTTCTGCGGGCACTTAAATATTACTGATATCATTTGACAGCCGTGTGGAAAGAAATGAGACATTCTCCTGTGTGTGAAGATAACTTAGTTCCTTACTAATGTGTCTAATTGATGAAAAACAAAACAGACACCAAACTCTATTCAATCCAGTATCTAAAAGTATTTTTTTTCTTGTTAAACTCCTCTATAAGCATCATAGTTCTTTTTTTCAGTTCACTCACTCTACCTCCTCCCCTCCCCATATGCAAACGTTATTAAACATGTATGCTTTCCATTTTTAAAAGAAGGAATAAGGTGTTAAGGAACCCAAGGAACAGATTTGTGTTCCAGCTTAGTTACTTACTAGTTGTGAGATTGAAGGCAAGGCAGAACGCTTTTTTGAATTTTAATTTCTTAATATGCAAAATTAGGCCCCATGTACAGTTCAACTTCCCTTACTACCTAGGGGAATGTTGTAATAAATAAATAAGATTATGTAAAAAAAAAAAAGTCTCTTTACAGTGTTATTTTTTGTATCTTTGAAGAACCACCTGCTGCAAAAGTAGTACTTTTTCTCCCCACATCTTATTATAGTACTTCCAAGTCAAAAGATCTTGCCAACACAATCAGTAACAAGAACAAGCAGCGGAGTTAATAAAACCACGGAAACTAGGGGAAAAATTCAGTAATTATGGTTATTACAGTAATTAAACACGATGGGAAGATTAAGTTAAATTTCCATTATAATCACTTTGTTGTCTCTTGCGCTCGTGAGTGTGTGACAACTTTTTGGTAGGTGGTCTATTAAATCAAAGTACAGGAGGAGATTCTTTTGTTGTTGCTTCTGCTATCATCCCTGGGATTTCACTGGAATCCTCTGTGTGTGAGGAAAGAAAATGTAATCTCTGAGCCCGGAAGTACTATTATCCATGTCACATCGATGAAAGGATTATTGACAAGCAAAACTCTCACATACTTATCTCTTCCCTAATTTCAAAATGTAGTGTGATAATAGAAGAGGATTTCTTAAGTGAGGAAATACATAAAAATGAAGAGGATGGGAATAATAAAGGAGCCTCATTTTAGAGTAGGTGTAGACATCCCTGCAAGATGTTACGTGAATCACCTGGAGCCCTTCCAATTGTGGCCCTCCTCGAGGAAGGCAGGAGGATTTAAGATTCTTGTGAGCCAGGCGCCTGGGTGGCTCAGTTGGTTAAGCGACTGCCTTTGGCTCAGGTCATGATCCTGGAGTCCCTGGATCGAGTCCCGCATCGGGCTCCCTGCTCGGCAGGGAGTCTGCTTTGCCCTCTGACCCTACCCCCTCTCATGTGCTCTCTCTCTCTCTCTCTCAAAAAAAAAAAAAAAAAAAAAAGATTCTTGCGAGCCAAGATCACCTGATGTTTTAATGTGCTACAGTGGTGATGTAGTTTCACAAATCGCCAGTTAAAAAACATCTTATTGGGTATCGCTGGATGTACTAGCCTCTTACTTGAAAATATTTCAAATTCAAGCGGCTGCATTCTCTTCCCATAAATCTGGGCATTTCCTGGGCTTCGTTAAGTTGGGATGTTGATTGTGGAAGCACTGGTGCTCTCAACAGCATTTGTCTCATTTTAAAGAAATCCAATTTTAAGATGTAACATATTCCAATCACAGCAGTTATCACCAAAGCTTCTCCCTCCACGTCTCCAGTTCTCCCCCCATCCACTCTTTTCTTTCCTCATCCAGAAGCTGCAAGAATCAGAAACTTCAAACTCTTCCCTATATAATAAGACAATTTCTGGTCATCATATAATGAACACACTTTTCATTTATTATAGATCATAGCTTTTTGATAAGTGAATTCACGTTTTGGGGCTGTAAATCGTTTTTATATTTTCTATCATTCTATGGCTAGACACTGCCTCTGCTATTCGATGCATTACACTTACCCTGGCTTTTTTTGTATCTTGATGTTTTGTGGCTTGTTCTTGCGGTTTAATTCATTCCCGTTCTTGAACCATTTGAATTTGAGAGAGGAGTATTCGGAGCTGGTCTCACATCGAAGCACTAGTTTAGAGCCTGCGGCAGACTCCTGGCTTCTCATCTCTTTCAATCGGGGAGGCAAAGCTAAAAAAGGAAAGAGAAGGAAAAAAATTCGGATCATCTTTCAAAGAGAAATATATTAATTTTAGGTGAGCTTGATCAAGACACCATTCCCAAATGTTTTACTATCTGAGAGAGAGAGAGAGAGAGAGAATGAGTCAGCCAAAATGGATCTCACCTTGGAGATAAAATGCCCAAATGAAATATACTTGGGGGAGTGGGGGGGGGGGGCGGAGAACCTAGATTATAAAATATTCTAGATGGTTACTTCCTCAATCTTTACATTTTCTGATGCCATTAAAAATCCTGGATATTGGTCATTTCAAAACCACAAAAAACCTATGCTAAAGGAGAATGTGCAACCAGGCCATCGTCATTATTATTATTGGTTTTAATTCCAGTATAGTTAACATACAATGTTCTATTAGTTTCTATATTAGCAATATACAGGCCATTTTTTTTTTAAGATTTTATTTATTTATTTGACAGAGAGAGAGACACAGCAAGAGAGGGAACACAAGCAGGGGGAGTGGGAGAGGGAGAAGCAGGCTTCCCGCCGAGCAGGGAGCCCAACGCGGGGCTCGATCCCAGGACTCTGGGATCATGACCTGAGCCGGAGGCAGACGCTTAACGTCTGAGCCACTCAGGTGCCCCGCCATTATTTTTAAAGCAGGTTCACATCTCAGATCACAAATTATCTTCGTTGTAATTCTGTAAATAGGTACAGCAGGCATCATACCCATGTTTTAAATGGGGAAGTTTAATTTCAGAGATGGGTAAGTGACTGACTTGTCCATGGTTATGTTTCTGGAAGGTCAGAGTTAGACTATGCTATGACCAGAGGTGGTCCAAAGAACAAAGAGAATTCATCACTCTTAACAATGTTTCTTTCTTCAAGACATAAATTCTTTGGTGACATCACTTTTTTATTGGACCTACAGCTGCTGTCCTACAGAGAATCAATGACCATTCCAGATGACTACTATACTCATGTCAAATTGCCAGTTTGACTGGATTTAGCTCTTCTATATCTTCTCAACAGAGACTGGAAGTACTTAAGTTGTGCATTAACCTGCAGAATACATTAAATACCTATATACCATTCTTATTTTAAGCAAGACTGCTTAAAAGAGTATCTATTCTCTACTTTAATATTTATGGATTAAATGTTATAATATCTGAGATTTGCTTCAAAATAAAATGGTGGAGGGGAATAGATAGGCATGAAAATGAAACAAATTTCCCAAGAAGTTAGTTGATCATTGCAGAAGTCAAGCAACAGGTACACACGGTGTTTGGTTATACGATTCAATATAGTATGCCTGGTTTTGTCATAATAAAAGTTTTTGAAAAAAAATAAAAGCATAATGAATGGACTTTACAGACAATAGTTCACTTAATAATCAACATCACAGAACTTGAGCTCTCAACAACTGTTTCCACTGAGTCTTAGAGAAGCCAACTACAAAGTCCACTTCTGCTTCCCATCCAGGTATTAACAGAAAATCCCAGAAAACAAACCCACGGCAAATAAGACCGCCCCCTCCCTGATCCAGGGCGTAATTATTCACTGGGTTTGGTGACCAGGACTCCAAGGACAGCGATCAGAGCCATGTTAGACACGAACAGGAAATGAAGTGCCTTTCCTACTCAGGGTCTGTTTGTTTTTCTACAATTCTGCCCTTACCAAGTAAATCAAAAAAATGTCAGGAATAAGTATAGGAAGGCTCCTATAAATTATAGCAAAAACCACTTGAACGTTGTGATTTCTTAGCAGTGCTCCTAAAATTACACGTCCCCTTTTTATTTATTTGGGGGCTAGGAGATGAGATGCCTGCTTCTCTAAGCAGGCACTTGAAGCAGAGACCCAGTGGCAAAGTAGAAAACTCATTTCAGCTGTTCTTCGCCTTTGATACCTGATGATTTTGTCTGGTTCTTGTTTTCTGACAGCTTGAAAATAAGATTTACTTCTGAACAGATTTTATAGGAGTCTTCTTTTTAGGCTGGGGTTCATGAATCTCTGTTTTAGAGGTTTATTAAAAATAGACTAAATTCTCCTCTATCTGGAATAGTGTCTGTTCGGTCTCATGAATTCGTTAAGATCATCTTCGATTTTGTTCAGTCCAGTGAAGGGTTTTAAAGAAACAAATCTGCTGGAGCTAAAAGGCACCAAAGAAACTGGCTTACGTGTATTAAGAAAAATAAATTGCCTCGTTATTTTACGGATAAACTAAAAGAACTAGTTTGATTTTCTTTGTTGTTGTTGTTTTCACTGAGTTTTACATTTAACTTGGCATACGACCCAAACTCTCAAGGTTTATTCCCTTGCCTCGAAGCAAAATGTTTTCACTGCAATATTTCAGAAATCCTTAACTCTCAATGAGCACCGTATCCCCTCACCCACCACTCCACACCATTGCTTATCAATACCGTCTCAAGAGAAATCTGCCAGACTTTGTATTCTTTGGTGTGAATAAACAATTTTTCATCAAATCATTTGCATCTTTTTCCTTTTCTCTCATTCCCTTTCTCTCTCCCACTTCTCCTTCCCCTCCTATATCTTTGTCTATCTATGATTTATTTATTTAGAATCTGGATTTCAAACGTGAGAAAACCATCAGACAAATTCAAATGGAGGGATATCCTGCAAAACAACTGGTCTAGACTTTAGAAGTGCTGATGTCATGAATGATCACAGGAGACCGACCGTGAGAACTGATGGAGATGAAAGGAGATTAAAAGACCCGACAAATGCATGCAATGTGCAGCTATCACTGAATCCTGCATCACAGAAAACTCTCTGAAAGATATTACAGGGACTCGGGGGGAAATCTGAATCAAGGTATTGTATCAACATGAAATTTCTCAAGTGTGGTCACTGCATTGCGGTTACGCAGAAGGTCCTTGTGCTTAGGTGGTCTCTGCTGCAGTATTTGGGGTGAAATGTCATGGTGTCTTACAATTAAATTTCAAACAATTCAAGCAAATAAGGGAACACATGCATACATATGCACATAAACACACACACAGAGAAAGAAAAAAAGAATCTTGGTTTCTTTCTGTTTTCTTGCCTTTTTCATCTGCTCTTGCTGCAGTTTCAACAAGAGGCTCGGGATTTCATTTAAAATCTTGGTTAAGTTTGCAGTCATGCAGGGGATTCTTGGGAATATTTGAGTTTTAATTTACAAATATATCTCCTCAAACTATAGCTTCCATTTAAATTCTGTGAGTAGGAGGGCACTGAAATCCTCATATGGTCCAACCTCATATCCATGACTTTGGGGCTCCAATCCTCCAAGGTCCTTTGGTGGGATGAAAACAATCACTCATCTGGCATGTCAATGTTTATTCTTTTCTCTGGCATTTCATGTGCACCTCTCTTGTCTTTAAGAGATGATCTGTAATGTAGCTCTGCAGAGACCTTCAGATATAAGGTCTATTCTTAGTTAGAGCATCCACTCCTGAAGCTGACTCCGTGTATAAACATTTCTTCATGTTTGGGCTTCTGGTATATCTTTATTGACAAGCCTGAGTTCCTCCCTCTTGCACACAGTTCCAAGTCCATCAGAAGTGCAGAAGTTCCCAGCTACTCTAACTTTGCAACCCTGAAAGTTCCCTTGGAAAAACGTCCCTGCTGTATCCTTCAGGGTTAACCATCTACGACGTGAGGATACCCCACTTTTCAGAGAAAAGCTCTTTCAAGGAGTTAACTTAAAATCCTCCAGACCATAAATGGAGAAACAAATATGTACACCACCAACAGAACCACACGACTGTGTCCTTGATCCATGATATTCTTTGTCAATCAGTGGAACCTTCCACAGAAGTACCATACAAACTTCCTCACTCATTCTTGGTGGAGCCCAGATTCAAGTATCCTGGAGACTTGGCAACAACCCAAATTCTTCTCTGTCTCTTCACATAACCACACTAATGGAAGAGCCCTGGCTATTTCAAATTCTCCACAAAAATGCAAACATATTAATATTGAGCACCTGTGATTTGTGCAGTTTTTCTCATCTATCCCTAATGAGATAGCTGAAGAAATTTTATTTTATTAGATTATAAAATAATAACTATATTTTAATGGAAAACATTTTACTATGTATGTTTCCTAGTCAATGGTTTGCTCACATGAAATAATCTCATTTATTTATTTCATTAACAAAAATCTACTCCACCGAGTACTTTCTAATACTCAGATATAACTTCATAAGGCCAGGGGTCATTCCTAAACTGGGGGGGGGGGGGGGGGAATGTCTTTTAACTAAGTACTTGGATTTTAAAAACTGCAAAAAAATTTTTATTTGCCCTTTAGTCCCTGGCTAAGAGTAAATGGTCTGTTATTTTAAAAATTGCTTTAAGGCATGAGGTCCCTGGGTGGCTCAGACGGTTAAGCGTCTGCCTTCGGCTCAGGTCATGATCCCTGTGTCCTGGGATTGAGCCCCACGTCGGGCTCCCAGCTCAGCAGGGAGCCTGCTTCTCCTCCCTCTGCCCCTCTCCCTACTTGTGCTCTGTCTCTCTCTCTCTCAAAGGAATAAAATCTTTTTTAAAAAATTGCTTTAAGGCAAACGATGCTAAGTTAATGCTTTGAATGCACTAAGTGTTCTGAGAATCTAGGACGTGATTTAACCGTATCTGGTCTGCCACCATCCACAATTTCACTTTCGGTATGTTTCTGGAGAGAAGAGAGTTGCACACCCTGAAACAATGTAATGATAGAGCAAGTTGTAGGCAGTCTTTGCCAAAATCGATTTCGAACTTGCTTGACATTAATATGAATGTATCTACACCCTTAGAAATGTATCAACAGAGACAGACAGTAAAGTGCAAAAAAGAGCAGCCTCCAAAAAACAAAAACTCCAAAACCCTCAGAGCAATGCCACACGCTTTACAGGCATTTCTTTTTTACTGGCTTGAAGTGTTTTAAAGCCTTTTAAAAGATCACAAACACACTCTTCTGAGTCTAACTCAGTACAAGCAGGTGTACTAGGTACATTTAAAAAGTCTATTTTTGCACTTCTACGTTTCTTTTTTTTTTCCCCTTAAGACTTTATTTATTTATTTAGAGATGGGGAGGGGGAGGGGCAGGAAAGGGAGAGAGAATCCCAAGCAGCCTCCCCGCTGAGCGCAGAGCCCCCACGCGGGACTTGATCCCACAACCCTGAGCTCATGACCTGAGTCGAAACCAAGAGTCGGACGCTTAACCCACTGAGCCACCCGTGCTCCCCTAAACTCCTGTGTTTCTTATTTGATAATGTCACACAGCGCACAAAACAAATTGTGGCAGTAATCCCCAAATCTTTATTTTACATTCTGACCACACAAAAACTTAAGGCAATATGTTCATTTATTCCAATGATTTGATGTGTGAATAAATATTTGTGCTCCAGGTGAAATAAATGTGTAAAAAGAACTATTCATCACAGCGATCCTCCTGTTTTAATCGCCTACTGTGCACGTGTTTCAAATCTATTCAGTGTGGCTACTTCGAATGTTGTACTGTATTGTTAAGAACAGGAAACAAATTTCAGCATGTGTATGGAACCAAGATATGCTGACAGCATGTGACACTAGATAAGTTGTTGTTTCTCTTCTGTGAAGGATCTGACGATGCAGAGCTAGCTCCTATCATAACTCTCCATGTTGGACTAGTTCATCTGAAGAGCTTCACCACACTGAACAAATTAAACAGGAAACCTGCAAAATATTATCAAACACCAGTGAGCTTGCAGCTGTGATCCCAGAGAAATCTTCCCCTCCGCACAACCTCTTAAAAGCCTGACATCCCACACGTGCAGATCGAGTGGTGAAAATTGGTTGTGCGTTAATGAAAGCCACACGAATATCATCAATCAGCCCTCTAAAGTAGAAGGATCCCTTTTCTGTAGTCATGTTAGAGGTAAATGAATTACTGAAGAAAGCCTCCAAAATTCCTTTCCTGATCATATTTCTCCCTCATTGGACCATCTTCTGGAGAAGATTATGGTCAGGCACAAAGTGGATAAAGTTTATGCTTTGCCAGCTGTTTTTCTGAGCTGTGCCCACCGACTTAAGCTTAAAAGGGACAATGCATCTTAACAGGTAACATTTTGTAAATATAGCTGTGTAAAAGGCAGCAAATTCTGGCGGCAACCGTATTTCAGAATGCTCCTTGGATTACCACCCCGGCTACTGATGCACGGAGTGGTCTGAAGTCATGGTAAGAACAACCCAACAAGGTCACTATTTGTTGCCACATGAGGGGACTCAGTGTTCACACTGGCCCATGCTCCTGCTGAATCATCCTTCGGATAGACAGTTCCTGACTCCGCTTAACTAGAGTCCCCCATGAACTAAAATGGGCCTGCTCTTTGTCCCTGTGTATTCAGCAAAGATATTTGGAGGATGAGATCAAACATGTGGGTGCCTTCATCTGAGAGAAAGTAACTATAAAATTCAAGGTTTTATTACAAAGTATTCTCAAGCTGACGCCGTATCATCGGCAGCAAACCAAACCTAACCAGAAAACACACTAGGAATATGCCTCAAAGTATGGTTAAGATAGCTGAACTCCAGAAATACCATTTTAGCAGGTCAGTGTCCAATTTCTTATATGGTGCAAGGATGTGCATGCACACTACTGAATACCTTTATGAGCATACCGAATAATCCTCGTAACATATGCATGGAACATGTCATTACACAACATAAAACAATAAAATTGGGAGCAACATTTCAACATCTGATTTCTCATATTCACAATGGTGGTGTCTCTGCAGCCAAAGTTGGCTTCTTCCTGCTGTTAACTTTGATTGCCTAAACACATCAGTTTCTGTTGGAGGGGACTTTTATATGTGGATGGGCTCAAAGTTTCACTTCTCACAGTTAACTGTTACAAGTTGAATGAAACAGTATGATTCTTTTAAATGCTCTATTTGAGGGTATGAACTACAATCAGCCCCATCAAAAGGTAGGCATATTTTAAGACCCCAGAGAATAATAATCACATTGTATATCTGAATACCATACCCAAGAGGCAGCATTGAAAAAAAGCACATGTAAAGAAAGAGGAATTGATCATTTAAGGAATTTATCCCTACCAAATCAAAGGAGGTGTAAGAATAGTTATTAGTAGGTGGTCACAGTCCCTATTTGAAGGATTAGGCTATTGGTGGGGGTGGTAGTAGTGATGTGTGTGTGTGTGTGTGTGTGTGTGTGTGTGTCCATTCTGTTTAGCACTATATTCAAACATCCAAATGTCTAAATTTATTAGATGCAAGATACATAGGATCTTAGGGTCCTCACAAAGCAGAACCTCAAGTGCTTGCTGAAAGAGTAAGTAGAACAAAGAATCTAGACGATACTGAGAAAGTAGAGACCCAGGTCCAAAAGTTATTCCAGAGGTCACGCCTACCTTCTCAAAAGACTTATTATTATTTGGAACAGAAGGGCCCCATGACATTATTTTTTGTTTTAATGCATTCCACCAGCTTTGGACTCTTTATACTCTCTGCCATATGATGCCAGAGAAAAAGAAATGTTAAATATAACTGGAAAATTGTCAAATAAGTAGTAGTCTCTACTTGGGAATTTTCATATTCTCCTCTATTTCTCTTCTTTGGTCATCACTGTTTCAGAGTTCTCTGCTCGAACCCAGCCTCAGTGAAGATGCCGGTCATTGCGACCATGGCCCTTCCTGTGCTACGCAGGGTCCTATATAGGAGTCTCCCCAGAGGCCAGATGTTCGCCCACTCCACAAGAGTAGCTCACACACTGAAATATCATCTCCTCCACCTTCAGATCACAGCTGATCATCTTCGTTGATTGACCCCAGTCCACCAGGTGTAAGTTTGCTCCCTTAACTAGTAAGTGTGCTCTTTTTTTTTCAGTCAACACATATCCCCACGTTTACCATTTCTCTGCAACAGTTTTTGCAAGTGGGTAATTATTTCATTTTACAAGTGAGGATATTGGGGGGAGGGGTTTATACTGGAACTTGAACTTGCTTGATGTCACAAGGCTAACGAGCTGCACACCAGGATTTGAACCCAGGACTTTCCTCTCCAGCAAGGGGTGCTTCTGTGTGGCTTGAGGTGAAAGCAGGAAAAGGGGAGGAGGACAGTAGACTCAAAATGGGGCAGATTATTCCATTCCATGGCCACTGTGGTAATTTTCTGTTTCTCATAATAAGCTATATAAACCAGATCACCTCTCCACGTGTGTCTGTGAGAGATTTACAACACTGCAAAATTCTACGGGGGGAAATAAGTGCAGATTTATTAGGTAAGAGAATTTTTCTGCCTGAAAATTGATACTACGTTTGTTGAAATTAGCAATCTTCCTCTTCTCTACGGTTCTGTAGTTCTGTGCCCAGTATGCTATAAGTTGAGGGCCAAAGATAAAATCGTAAAACTACCATAAGAGTGTTCCCAAAGTCTGAGATGAAGTTAAAATAAGGCCCCCTTAGTACTTTCAACATTACCTGCTTTAGAACAGTAACAGCTAACACTTACTGAGTACCTACGTGCCAGACACTGTTTCAAGAACTTTATGTCCACTCTTCTTAAGTTTTATAACCATTCCAGGAGATATGTATTACTATCGTTATTCCCAATTTACAGATGAGGAGACAGAAACAGAGAGGTAAAGCCACCTCCTACAGTCGCACGGCTGGTAATATTGTGGCACCCGGATCTGGACCCCGCAAGTCTGACTCCAGAGCTCCTGCTCTTAACTAATAGGCAATAAACAATTATTTGCTACGTTGGATAGGCTCATAGGTCAAATGTCAAATTTACTATATTGATATCTTTTTTTTTTAAAAGATTTTATTTATTTGACAGAGAGAGACACAGCGAGAGAGGGAACACAAGCAGGGGGAGTGGGAGAGGGAGAAGCAGGCCTCCCGCCGAGCAGGGAGCCCGATGCGGGGCTCGATCCCAGGACGCTGGGATCATGACCTGAGCCGAAGGCAGACGCTTAATGGCTGAGCCACCCAGGCGCCCCTACTATATTGATATCTTAATAGTACCCATAGTTTCCTGATTAAATCTGGGATACACTACGTGACAGACCGTTTCTGTACATATTCCCAGGACAAAAAAGTCTGAGAGAGAAAGGAGATATGAAAATGGCTGGATTTTCTAAGCTACTTTGATGATTTATAGGGAAATCAAACAAGACAGAACACTTGAAATTGGTATACCAAAACAGTGTTTTTGAACTGTGTGACTATCTGTCATCTGCCAAATGCCACGCTCTGTCTCGCTCCCAGGTTCACTGAAACTCAATAGCCCCTGTGTGAGCATACAGCAACAAGAGGATCTTCACAGATTAACGTCGTCCTTCCAAGGTGTAAAGGCAATGCACCGTGACAACGGATGCTGGAGGAAATCACAGCACAGCTTAAGGTGGCTTAAGGCAAGTGTTTGACAGGCCTGCCTAATTAATGCTGTCCCCACAGCTGCCCCCAATTACAGGCGCATCTCACTCAGGGAGAGAACCTAGAAGATGGCCCACCAGCTTCATTTAAGGCCATCCGTATACAGGGTTGAAATGGATCCATTTCAGTTTGGCCTAATGGATATGTAGCAACTTTCATTTGACCTAAGTTTATACATTTGATCTTTTCTGTTGTCAAAAAGCAGGGCTTTTTCCTTCATCTGTTGCACAAATCTGCCATATACCTCCAATACGTCACTTAAAAACGGAGAAATGGAGAAATGTCTAATTACTGCAAATTTGATATTATATTTATTTATTTTCTTATTGGAACGAGGCTTTTCTCTTCTGGTGTGTTTATTGCTTAAGTAAATTTAGCGCATTAGCATGGCCTTGATCCGTTAATATTTATCTTCATAACCATGATTTCCTTGTTCAAATTGAATTACAATCATTTAATTAACTGATATCACTAAAATTCTCTCTCTCTTTTTTTTTATTTGAAAGAAGGAAATTATATAGATAGACGTTCTAAACTGGATAAAATTCCCAGGTAAGATGAGTTAGCCCTTGATTATAATTAATTTTAAACAGTGACAACTACGTGAAGACTTTTAAGCATGGCATAAAACATATGCATAAAACCTAAATCATCACTTGTGAGCAAAGCCCTTCACTAATCTACCAATGATGATAGTACCTCATGATCTAGTTTTCACATGGCCATTTCAAATTTATTCCTTCTGTGAAGAAGAAGAAAAAAATTTTAGCAGCGCTAACCATAAAATAAGGACGTCTAAAATCTATTCCTTTGTTATTTAGGCAGGTCAACTTTCCTGGCAACCACATGTTTCTGACTTCTCCTTTTTATTCACAGATAACTTATTAAACTGGATGACACTGGAAGGTACATGCCAGGATTGAAAGGAGCCTTCTTGACTCACTGAGGCCCACCAGATCAAAGTTAAATTTCTCTCCACTGTTTACTACAGTTTTAAATAACCAGCCTTGCACCCCTTCTTAAGTAGAGCCTACGTCTGACTTTCTGAGGGTCTTTAAAGCTCGGGTCGCTCTTTGCATTTTTAAGCAGGTCCACAGACAACCTAACAATTGAATCCTTATCATTTTGCTTCTTCTATCCCACAGGAAAGACCAGGGAAGGCGATTTTCTTATCTTTAGGTTCCCAGGGTCATGAATTTGGTGAAGAGGTGGAAAATGACCAGAGTCAAATTAAACAGACTGTTCGTAGTAAGAAAACCTGGGCTCCATCACTGATCATCTAAAACAATCTAATTTTGTCACCTATCTCACAGGGCTCCAAGGCTGGGACCCTTTCCTGTACAGAACTCACAAGTCAAACTGTAAGATTAGAGCCAAAGTAGTCTGGTTTCAGAAAACACACACACACTCTCTCTCTCTCTCTCTCTAAGGAAGACTTAAAATTCATAGCTTCCCTTATTTTACATAAAAAACAAATGCATTAAAGCATTTTTTTGAAAATAAAAGTGAGCTGCTTCCCACACATTCTGAGATAATCCTTTGGTGCCTAAATTGCAATCACATTTTCCCAGCACTGAGATTCACAAACATTACACAAAAGAAACGTAAATGAAGCTTACTTAGCATGTCAACATGTAGCTTTCCTTTCCTCCATAGGGACTGGCACGCCACTAGAAATACCTTTCCTTTTGTTTGTTTTTCTTTAGAAAGATGTTTAATTAGATTCTCTGCTAATAGTTCCTAGTCCCTGAATTTAAATCCCTAACTCCGTGCAAAACGTCCTGCACTTCTCTCTCTAGCTTTCGAGAATCTTTATTAACGATAAGAATGGGCAGTCAGCAAACCTGGGGTCCAGCGCTTGTTTGGTCTGTGGGATTAGGGAGTCACATAATTACTCCGAACCTCAATAATCTTGTGCATAAAAGCGGGGGTGGGGGAGCAGCCTCGGCCTTATCTATTTCACACAGTTGTGAAAATCTAATTAAAAAATGATAGCGAAAACATCTTGCATCTTGAAAAAAATGAGTTATCATGAATAGTGCCAATGGGACCGCCATTATCTAGAAATCGTCTGAAAAGTTAGCAAATATTAGGTCCTATATATGCAGAAGGCACAACATTACATAATTAACATCTAAAAACTGCATATAGCTTTGGTCATTCCTCAAGACCCACCCTCCCCCCCCCAAAAAAGGCAGCTGGAAGCCATCAAGAGGGGTCACTGAAATGTTCAAAGGGAAGGGCTGCCAGTATATAGAAATAGACTAAACATCATAGAATCCTCAAGAATGATAGAGGAAGGCCAAGGGAGGAAAGCCATGGGTCCTTAAAGTCATCAAAATTTTATATTCATAGAACCTTCGAAGCATGAAGCAAGTCATTTTAGGATAGAAAAAGGAAATGAACCTTTTTTTGCACAATAAGAAGTATGATTTGGAAAATGCTTATTCTGGGAGTCTGTGTAGGGAAAAGGACTCAAGAAGCAGCACGCAGGAGGAAAAGGTGGGCTTTGTAGTCGGGCAGCCCAGCTTCCAACTCCAACCTGACAGTTCCCTGGCCCTAGGTGGGACCCAGCCCCTCAACTACAAGGCAGGTTTGCCTCACACAGGATGAAGGGAGAGACCCAGGGCACCACACTATGCACTTTGAACAGGACAGATTCGTAAGGAATTAATTACATTCATGGATGGAACTAAAAGAGAGAGAACTCATGGTTAGGTTATTAAAGCTGCCTTCATAGAACACAACTTTCACCATCTGTGACCTACTCTGGGCAGAGTCTGAGGGCATTCCTTGTACACCTAGCATTTAGCCTACTGTTTACAAAGCACTTCCATACTGATCTCATCTCAGCATGAAAAGGGGTACTCAAGATGGTGAAGTGTGAATAAGGCTGGTAGTTACGCAATAGTATTATACCAATGTTAATTTTTAGTTTTGATCAATATACCAAGGGAATGCGACACTGGATGAGGGGCATATGGGAACTCTGTCCAATCTTTGCAACTCCTCCATATAGCTAAATTATGCCCCCCCAACACACTCCAGATGGCTTGCCCAATTTATGTATTTTTTGAATAATAAGTTAAGTGTCCTTCTTCTGTGTTCCCATAAAGCCATTACTATTCCTTTTAATACAATGCACTTTATAGGTGTTTGTTTCACCAAGGAGACAGAAGGCTCCTTTAAGGCAGGGGCTTTTTTTTTTTCTTTAATTCATCTGTTATCCTAGTAACCAGAATAGTGTTCAATAGTATTTGCTGAATAGATAAAGAAATAAAGTAAATCTGTGATTCAAATACTCCATATCAAATGAGCCCCTAGTTTCTCTCTAATACACAAATTTATGTAAAAACACTGGCTTTATCAAGGTTATCACCACCTTTCTTACTCATATTATATTAACCAATTATATGGTCTCTTTTCAACCAAACACATTAGAATTATTGTGTATTGAATACCTTCTTCTGGAATACAGATAATATCCAGATCCTGGCTCGTTCTTATAGATAACTGGCTTTATCCTCTTAGATACTTCTTGATTTCCATTTGTGCCACAAATGTTAGTGTGTCTATTAAATAGATACCACTGTTTTAAGTGGTACAGACCTGAATAAGAAAAACAAGATCACTACCCCCCTGGAGCTTACAGCCTGGGGTGGGGAGCAGGAAGAGGAAGAACCTATTAACCAATTAGGTGGTAGCATGATTTGTGAAATAAATTCTTTATCTTTGCAATCTAAGAAGGCTAAAAATTGCTGAGGTAGCTATATCGTTTCCACTCAGTCATGCAATACAAAGCCTTTTCTATTCAAATTAAGACTCTGAGAACTGATCGCTAAATCTATATACAACAAACTGGTATTAATCAGCCAAACATTGCTCAATGGGTAAAATGGCATTTTGAAAACTTATATCCATCTGTTACAGATTACTTTCCCTATTAAAACAACTATCTACTAGGTAGGCTTTCTCCGCATAAATCATATTCGCAATACTTCATTATACCATGTTATATACTCTTACCACTTTAGTACTAAATATAAGTCATGAAGTAGCTGGTGAAAAGCCTGAGTCAGACAGACCTAAATTCAAATCCTACTCTGCCATATGCTGGTTGTGCAACCTTTGGTAAATTAGCAAAATTCTCTAGGCCTCAGTCTCCTAAAATGTAAAATGAGATTAAATAGGGCTTCACAGGGCTGTGGAAAGGATGGAACAAGATGATGCAATAACATACTTAGCAGTCTGTGTGTGTCACATGGCAAGTGCAACAATATGGGTGCTGGTCTTATTAAATCATTATTTAGGTCCTTGTTTACTTGTAGCAGTTTATTAAGCTTTCTAAATTAACATAAAGTTTTTAAAATTACTGCCCACTTAGAGCTGAGACCAAGGAAAGCAAATTCATTCCTGTCCTGGGCAAAATAATGACTTCCAAAGATGTCTCCATTCTATTCCCTAGGACCTATGAATATGTTGCCTTTCATGGCCAAAGGGACTTTGCAAGTGGGATTGAGGTAAGAACCTTGAAATGGGAGATTATGGTGTATTATCCGGTGCACCCAACATAATCATGTGAATCCTTAACAGCAGGTAATTTTTCCCTGCTGTAGTCAAAGAATGGCCAGGGATGGAATGTTGCTGGCTTTAAAGTCAGAAGCTCCCCTCCCTCCCATCCAAAGAATGTAGGCAGCCTCTGGAAGTTGGAAAAGCCAAGGAAATGGATTCCCTTCTAGAGCCTCCAGAAGGGAATGCAGCCCTGCCAACACCACGACTTTAGCCCAGTGCAACCCGTCTCCGAATTCTACCCCATAGACCTCTTAAGATAATAAATGTGTGTTGTTTTAAGCCTCTACATTCATGGTAATTAGTTATAGCAGCAGTAGAAAACTATTACAGTCCCCAAAGAGAAATCAGTTGTGTTAATTTTCCAATATTAAGAACTGTGGAACTCTCTATCTCATGAAATGGTATATAATTTACAAAAATAGGTACACCAGGGTGAGTAGAGCCCAGCTATGCATCATTTCACCCTTAATATTCTCCTATTCAGGGTCCAAGAGAAAGCTCCACATCAAAGGAATCAGAGACCCCAAGGCACAGAGATTGAAACAGAGACTGAAAACCATCAGGAGTTCAAGAACTCAAGTTCAGCCCCAGAGACTGACTCCAACCAGTGGTGGCCCCATCAACCATTCTCTCTCTCTGGCCTCTGTTCCCTGTTCATAAAATGAAGAGGTTGGGTCATCTTGCAGTACTGTTAAGCTCCAAAGTGAGTCAGGGAGATCCTTTTTTTCTCCTTTTTGTACACTGTGTTTTAAGAATTTATAAGCAGAGCGTCATTGACCAAATTTTTAGATTTAAACATGTTTTATGATTACTAGCATCCCAATGACAATAGCATACAAAAACAGAGAAGACAGGCCTTTTACACAATTTTCCAAGGTTTTCAAAAACCCAAATCTAAAAATTGGAAGAAATGTGCTTAAATCTGACAGTTAAGGTAACAAAATAAAAATTTCTCCTGACTTCACTATTTAAGTAGCAATAGTTTTCTTCTTGATTTCTATGTAATGATTCTATGTAATCATTTAGGCATTTTAATGAATAAAAATTTAAACAAAATCCTCAAAATAAGACTTTAGGGATTAACATCACATTCACTTCGGGGTTGATGTCTGATGAAATCCGTTACTTGGAAATCAGGTATCTTAGTTCAAGACCCAATTTCTATTTCTAAAGAAAGCTATTTCTTGCATAACTTTGGTATACCTCAAATACCTTAGGTAACACCAGGGCAAATTGTGGGATGGGACAAAAAACACGCAGCAAACCTATCTATAAAAGGGGAAAGATCACCCTGAAACAAGTTTTAAATTACAGAAATATGACTCTTAAGAACCTAACCTAGATCAAGCTTCTAGACGGGTCATGAAGGCTATTCCTAAGTAACTGTATTATCAGCATTTTCTGCAATAAATCCATCAGTAATGCAGTGGATCTCTTTCATTTAATCATTAGAAAGTAGCTGCGAGGACTCAAACTTTAAGAATATTACCAAGATGGAAACCTAAATAAATAAATAGAGGAAGCAAAATTTCTATAGTGGTTCTGCTATAGCATGTGTTAATGTAATAAGGAGCTCCTAAGTAAGGGCATGATATCAGCGCACTAATGATTTGAAGCACTAAGGGACAAGTTTTCTTCTTTTAAGGGACAAGACAGTTTGAGTAATACATGAAAATCTCATGAAAAGAAAGCTGATATTCTACAGATGTGCACTGAAAGTCATGGCCAGTTTAGTGGCTTCAAGAACTGCTACATTTTCCACTCTGCAAAGCTATCTGGAGAAGATGATACAGATGAAAAAACTTCAAAAATATTTCCCCGTTTTTGTAAGAAGTGCTAGAATGATGGCATGTGCCGATCTTTAAAAAAATTGATGAATAGGTTAATACTGATCTCTGCTAGAAGAGAATGCTCAAGGACCAAGGTTTGCAAAACAGGGACCAGTCTCAGGTTTAAGGGTATGAAGATTCAAGTAAGTTGTGGAGAATAAATATTCTTGGAGCTTTCACAGTGCTACAGGTTTTCATCGGGACCATTATTATTCTTGTTGAGGTTCTACTTCCAGCTCCATAAGTTTTCCCTCTTCACCTCGCCCTACTTTTTCTAGAAGCCCCATTATTTTTAATGTGTGATTTTGCTAAATAAGGTTTTGGGTTTTTGTTTTTTTTTCCAGGAATGCAAACATGGAGTCACAGCAGAAATAATCTGCAAACAGAACAGGGATCTGTCAATGGTCCTGCAGGCTCCCAGCCCCAGGCCAGAGGTTCTCAAAGCTTGTGTACATATAAGTCACTGGGGCGAGTTTACCAAAATGAACATGAAATAGTCACAGACCTTATTAAAGACTCTGAAGCACTAGAGCCACAGACAAGCCTATAAATGTGCTCTTCCAAAAAGCATCCCAGATGATTCTGATACAGGTGGTCTCGGCACATTTTCAGAAGTATTACAAATGCTCTTGGGGTGCCGTTCCCTCCAAAAGTTGTTCAGGATTTACAAAATGTTAATGCCCACTCCATTAAGTCTTTCCAGTAAATAAATATATATATAAATATGTACAAATAAATAAATAAATATATATATATTTGAATGCTTACAGTGCTAGGTAAATTAAAAAGAAATAAAATTTAATTTCTCTTTGGGAAAATCAGAAATCTCACAGAAAGAGACATATGTAAATTACAAGAATTTTTACATTCTTATGAGAAGTGCTATAATGGGTGGCATCTGCTTTGTTACCTACACGGTTTTGAATTCTAACCCTTCGTATCCAAAATAATAGTTAGCTAGGAGGCAGTGCTGGGTCTAAAAAAAATGCCTTTTTGAAAAAAGAAGAAAGAAAAGAAGATAATCAGATATTCCAAAAAATTTCTCCTGAACTAGACACCTGCATGCATCTTTATGTGTTATGACAGGCAGACTGTTCTCTATGCAAGGGCACAGTAATTTCATAATATTTAAACAATTCATCTAAAGTATATTGCATTAATCAAGAACACATTTATCTTGGAGAGTTCACAGGGAGGTTGCTTAGAAATACTTTTTCCCTAATCCTTGAAGCTATGTAAGGGAAAGAACTTTAAATCTGTGCTTCCTCTAAGATGAGTATGTCAGCCCCCAGATTTGATGGCTAGATCTACAAGTGGTACTTGAAAACTATAAAAAGTGTAAGAACTTCTCATCCTTAGACCTAGTTTCACCTTCATTAGAGCAATCAAGCTCTACCTCATGTCACCATTTAATCTTTACAAGAACACTTACCTCTAAATCTTTTCCCACGTTCTACTTCTCTGCTAGGCAACCATGAGCATTAATACTTGTGTGGATATAAGTATCTTCAGCTTAGATCTTTCCTTTGAGATTTAGACCTTTTTTGGTGTTGCTTATTTTGAAAAACGGAACAAACAGCCATTCAGGTGAGCAAATCTAAAATTTAAATTTCTCGTCTACACATGACCTATATGTAGTCCACAAAAAAATTCACCTCGATTTTACTACCACCCCACCCCCACCTCCATCCCCAAGCCTTCCTGGAAGGGAAATTCTGAAGTAGAAATTGGGCAATAAGCAGAGCCAATGAACTAGAAACTAGTGAACTATAAAGCAATAACAAAAGTAGGGAAGAGGGGAAAGAAGAAGTAGGCCAACCACAAGGGCAATTAAGCACCAACTGAAGTAAAACACTCATCCTAGAAAAGGGGGAAGTGGCCAGAAAAGAACGGTCTTCGTGAAGGATGACAATGTCCATTACAGATGTTGATGCCAGAGAGGCAGGTCCAAGCAGTATGGACACTCAGACAAAGGTCGATTGTAAACATGGGGAAGGATTAGACGCTGGAGTGAGAAAAAGTGGTAATCCTGGGTGGCGATCCAGGAAAAGGATTATAATCTGCTACGTAGCTTTATTCTACATTCGGCTGTAGAGCTGTAGGCTCACTTCTGTTCCTCAAAGACCTTTTGAAGCCCTGATGAAAACGCTCTGAGAACCCAGATTTTTCGTAAAAAGAAAGAACTGAACTGGTAAACATACGTAATGCCAGCTAAGGAAAACTAGAATAAGAACTGTTACAGCAGTAGCAAGAACATAAATTTTATGCAGGATACTGAGAGGATAATAACTCTTCAAGGGATATTGTAGAGCAGAGGGAGGCAAAATAATGGCCCTCAGGCCAAACCCGGCCCACCATCTGTTTTTATAAGTAAAGTTTTATTGGAACACAGTCATATTCATTTGTTTATGAGTTGTCTACGGTTGCTTTCATGCTGAACTGCAGAGTTGACTCTTTACAGAAATGTCTGCAGACTCCTGTTACGGAGCATCAACACATCATCATAAAGTATCTACAGAATTTCATCTAGTAATTAGAATTGGATGGTTTTGTGAGGACAGATTGCAGAATGGGAATAAGTCATGTAGAATCTATATTTTGAGGCCTAAGAATGAACTGAGTATACAGAGTAGAATGTCCAAAATATTATCTGTGAATGAAAAGGCAACTAGCTCCCCATCCAGACAAGCAGAGGAGGTTATGACATGTCTCTGATGAATGCTAACATTACCTAGTTCGGGCAAAAAATATAGATATATATTTTCTATACAGGATCTTATCTATATAGGATATATAGATAAGAAAAGGCTGGTAGGAAGATCAACCCCAAGGTAAGAAAACAAATTTGTTACGAGTTTGTGAATTCATACTTGATTTGCTATATGTTTTTTGGTGTGTATAATTTTAGTTGATGATGAGTTCCTACCTAGAAAAAGAGGAGGGCTGATTCATGGAAACCCTGACTGATAGAAAGCCCCTGGGTGAGGGTGGTTACCAGAAAAAAGAAATGAGGCCTATAGAATAAAAAAACAGACATAATCATGAAATGTCTCACCCATCTGGAACCTGAACAACAGCATCACCCAACAGAGGAAGATTCTGATATTACTGGATTAGTAATTTATAAAGTCTTCTATCCTTTTAAATGGCATTCGGGAAAGGTGGATGGCAGGCAGGCTCCTAATGGCTGACAATGATTTCCAACCATAGTCAAGACGACTGGGATGAGATGTAAATATAAGTGGGAAGAATGCACTGTTGTGAAGCAGGAACTATTTCAGGATTGTAACTGTGACAATGGATTATTATTTTAGACAGAATGAACTTCCAGCTTAATGAATCAAAGCTGGGCAGTAACAATATTAGGAGACAATTAATTCTGTACCTTGTTATGCTGTATTGGGAGAGACATTTTGTCCAATTTGTTCCTGGAAGGCTCTGTGATGATTTACATTGTTTACAAAATTATGCTCAGTTTTCTTAATGGGGATTAGCAGGAAAAAGGTAAGTGACTTTAAAACTAAAAATTGAGAGAAGTTGAGGAGAATACATTTTAGAAGGACTCAGGAAGTGCAACACATGTAAATATTTCTAAAATGTGTTGCAATTGTTTCTTTAAAGGGGGAAATGAGAATTATAGAAGTCAACTGGAATGAAATATTTTAAGAAATCAGAAGACAAATTTTCAAATTCAGGCAACATAAGAATACAGAGAAGATAGAAGATAAAAATGAACATAAAGAAAAAGGGTTAGTAATGAACTGCATATAAAAATTGCATGGGGTTTGGAATCAAATAGTTGAGGGACTGAATTCCAGCTTAGTATCCATTTTTATGGCCACCTGTATATTTGTGATTTTAAAAAGACATATATGGTTACTGCATATGTATAATTATATAGCTGTGAGTTGTATTACTAGATTGTATTACTATAGAATTTATTTCTACCTAACCCTTCTGAGTAACTCTGCTGGCTTGCATGAAAGCAAAGGAATCTAAGACTCTTTCACAAAGGCTGGACAGAGTAGGTGGGGAGACACGGAGGCAGGACCCAAGCAAGAAGAAGACACAATCAAAACCTTGAAGATAGAACCTGAAAGTCTACACCTCCTCACCCCTGCTATAAAATCATGATGGCATTGACAACTTGGATAGAAGGCGGACCTTAAGGGTGGGGGTGGTACACAGCAAAATGAATTTATAGGCATCTTAAACTGTAAAGGAACCAAGATCCTAAAATACTTCTCGTGAGTAAGGGATGCTAATTAGAAATTAATAATAGAGCCCAGCATCCATTATTATTACTAACAGATGCCACTGCTGTATCTTTAATTAGGAGCACTGTCTTTATTGTTTTATTTTATTATCTATAAAAATATTTAGAAAGGCTATGACAAGTTCACTCCTACTTCCTACCTTCAGTCCTCTTGACCTAACTTACCCACCATCGATTTTTCCAGTACCTAACCAGGCATGGGTCACATGTACATCTATATATGCAATGCCCATACATTCACTTATAAATTATACTCTTCTCTCACATGCAATAAGCAATAACAAAAGTCCTTCTTAGGGATTTGGTTCAAAGATTAACTTTCCAGGTATGACGAATTCAATGCACATTGATATCAATCACATGCACTCCTGTCCATTACCAATACCTTACAATACATAATTAGCATAACTACCTTATCATTGATTACTGAAAGATCCAAAATCATCAATAATTCAATTATGTATGTGATCTTAAAGAAAGCTTTCTTTCAAAATAAGGGTTGATTAGCCAGGGCTTTTGGACTAATTCTTAAGGTAACTGAAAAATAATGAGCAATGATGTTGTATTTGAAAATATTCTGGTTGAGATGTATTCAATCTTAAAATGCTTAACAGACTAGAATAAAAACAAACTTATATAGAAATCCCTCTATAAGTTTTTTCTGATGAGCTGAATGAAGTTCAAGGAGTGGGTAACAAAAAAAAGTTTAAAGGCAAGGCCTACTATTCTTGGAGTTTATGTAGAAAACTAAGGGTTTTGTTAAAGAGCACTCATAGCATCATTAGAACATAAATCACTGATTCTTCACGGGTAAGAATCATGTCTATCCCATTCACTGTTCATTTCCAGCATAAAGCACAATGCAAGGGACATATTAAGTGCTTAATAATTATTTGTTGAACAAAGCAACGCACAAACTTCCTGTAATAAACCAGTGATTTGACACAAGCTTGTCTTCATGATGATTTATAAAAAAAAAAAGTCAAAAAAATGCACCTGAAAACTATACTATCAAAGAGTAAATGAGAAAAGGAAGGGTAAGTGCTTTATTGGCAATAATGACAGTTTTCATACAATTTTTCTGACAGACACTGAACATGATGAGTCTTCTGCAAAAGGTCTTCCTTTTCAAAGGGGAAAACAGAAAATAAAACAAATAATAAGATTATCGTTTCCTACTGAGGCACTCTTGACTTGCTATTCCTTTAACCACAGTATTGCTAAAGTACATGGGTTGTGAAAAACACACGCATGCACACACGCACACACATATGCACATACACACTTAAACCACATCTTGGTCTTTACATATAATTTTATTACCTCCATAGGGTACTGAAAAAGGCTTGGTTTTTTTTCCTTGTCAAGAATTTTCATCTCTGACTCTGGGTCACATAGCTCTTGGATGGATTACTCATGTGCGTATTTATCTTTTTTTTTTTTTTTTAAAGATTTTATTTATTTATTTGACAGACAGAGACACAGCGAGAGAGGGAACACAAGCAGGGGGAGTGGGAGAGGGAGAAGCAGGCTTCCCGCGGAGCAGGGAGCCCGATGCGGGGCTCGATCCCAGGACCCTGGGATCATGACCTGAGCCGAAGGCAGACGCTTAACGACTGAGCCACCCAGGCGCCCCTTCTTTTTTTTTTTTTTTTTTAAATTCCCTGTACTAACAAGACATTGCCTGCACATGACAATTTGTTCGGACCCATTTGATGAAACAACATAATCACAGCAGTCTCTAGACATAGGTGTTATTTTCCAAAAACTCTTCTGACTTATTCAGTCATGCAAACTTTTATATTGAACAGGGATTCGGTAAGCAGGATCCCTAAGCATCAGAATCACCCGAAGGGCCTGTTAAAAATACAGATTCCTAGCCCCCACCCCAGGAGTTTCTGATTCAGGAGGTCTGGAGTGAGGCCAGAGGATCTGCATTGCCATCAAGTTTCCAGGTGATGCCGCTGCGGCTCGGCAGACCGCACTGGGTCTCCTACATCCAGAGAGAGAGGAACAACAGCGGGGGCGCCTGGGTGGCTCAGTCGGTTAAGCGTCTGCCTTCAGCTCAGGTCATGATCCCAGGGTCCTGGGATCGAGCCCCGCATCGGGCTCCCCGCTTCTCCCTCTGCCTCTGCCCTTCCCCCCCACCATGCTCTCACTCTCTCTCAAAATAAAATCTTAAAAAAGAAAAAAAAAGAAAAAAAAATGATACTAAAAATATATAAGATTACTAACAGAATAATGACAGCTAGTCTTCACTTCCTAAAACTATAGAAGAGTGAGGATAATGCCTAAAGACTGAAGGCTATTCCTCTGACCAAAACTCAGACATAAATGCCCAGGCCAAGAATTCTATTTGACCTAAATTTCCTTACCAGGAGAAATCTTGCATTCTGCAGATCGAGAGGGGCTTTTCAGATGACCTTTATGTAGATCTTACTTTGAATATATTACCGGCATATGAACAAGAGGTGATAAACGTCAACAGATTGGACCGCAATTGTCAGGGCTAACTTCTAGGGAAGATGTGGGCCATGGGTTCCACAAAGTAGCCATCACTTAGATACTCTCATTCTTTCAACATTTATGGGGAGCCTTGTGCATGCTGATACTGTGTTTGGATACTTAAAGATCTCCTCATCGGGAGAGGGAGGAGGGAATACATTTTTTAAAAACTTACAATAAGCCAAACGCATCATGATAGAGGCATAGAGAGGGCGCCATGGAAGCTCAAGAGAAGACAGAACTGTGCAGAAGTCTAGAGAGGTTCTGAAGGGACGGGACATCCGTTGAATTTTAAGAAAAAGGAAGAACCGGAGAGGTAGAGAGTGGGAGGAGGACCTTCCAGGCAGAGGCAACCGCATGATCACAGGCACAGAACTATGAGCCCACACTGCTGTTGGAGGCACAGCGAGGGCCATGTGGCTGAAGCACAAGTGTGTGGTTGGAGGGAAAGAGGAACAGGGGAAAAGCCTGAAAATGCCTGGGGGACAATCATGATTTGAGGGGCCCTGCAGTGCCATCCTTAAAAAGGTGAACTTCAATCTGGAGGTAAAGGGACGTGAGAATGATTTTAAAGCAAAGGGCTGTCATGGTCCAATTCGACTTTTAAACAGTTAACTCTCCCAGCAGCAGAGAACAAACTCGATGTGGGGATGGGACAGAAGGAAATGCTGGAGGGAATGAGCCAATTTTTAATAAGCCAAGCAAGCACCACGTTAGAAGCAGTGAGGCTGAAGAGCAGAGGTCTTCCTTGAAAAGTGTTTCGGAGATGTCATGGAGAGGACTTGGTACACAGGCTGGCTCGGGGAGGGGTGTGGTAGCAGGAAGAACTGGAGGTCGCTTCTCTTTACAACTCCAGCTTTATCCACATAGTCTATTCAACTAGGCAATCCATCGTTACGTTTGATATTTACTGAGCTCTAACTATATACAAGGCACAGGCTTAAATAAGCACAGTTGTGTAAGACACACTCTGTCAATTTCACTCTAACTTGTAAGCAGGCTTTTGTCCAGAGAGAAATACATTCCCAGAAAAAAAACTCTCTGAAAGACTGGAAGCTGCCCCAACAGGGCATTCTCCAGAGACGATTACAAAGTTTAGCAAAGCATGTCCTCCCTTGATTTTGTGTCTGGGCAGGGGTAAGGAGAAACTGAAGGATGGCAACGATGGGAAAGACCTAGATGGCAGTCACGGGGCACTTGCAGACACCCCCAAATGCAACAATTACATGTCAAAGAAAGATATAACTATCCTCTAGTAATCAAGGTAAAGAATGGTTCTTAACCCCTATATGGATTAAGAATTGCTTCCTCCTACACACTACATGAAGTTAATATCTAGATTGAGCTTCAACCAACTTTGCCAGGCAGGAGAAATTTCAAAAAGTAACCCCTGAAAATTCTATAGCACTGACTTAAGAAAAAATAAGCAAAAGTCATAAGGAAACACCTGTCTTAAATGGCCCTGTCAATTACCCTTCATCTCTTTTCGATCCTGACTTACAAGGTCCCAAACCATCATTCCAACCGTCAGAAGCATCTCATATGAAATGTCTCGTGGTGCTTGAACTTCTATATTTAGTACTTGGACCTATTTCTAAAGCATCATTCTATCACTTGTCATTTGGTAATGCTTGCGATTTCTTAAATAAGCATCATGATTTCAAACTTCTTCATCTAAAATTTAACTTAGAACTTATGGATATGCCAATGCAAAGTCCAAATTCTGCAGCATAAAGCATAAAAAGCTCAAAGAGGTTCATCTGAGTTAGCATTCTCTTGAAGACAAAAGTGTTAACAGCTCACTTGGAGGAAAGTTAAACTATTGAAACAAGCACTGGAAATTTACGGCATATTTTAACCAGGCAGGAGCAACTAACTGTCAAGAGAGAACAGGCTCTGTTACAAATAGGTGATTCTCAAGCAGTTAGTGACCAATCCCTTACCCTTCGTATCCTAAAACACATTATTGTGTGCATTAATAATACTTCGGCATTAAGAATAACGGAAACACCTGGAGCTGATTTTCACACTACTCCGCTAGTCCAGGGTATATAGTCCAAAGCTCGTCAGGCTAAATCTCACCCTTGACCTGCCAAATATGATTACCAGAATCCAGTCACTTCCCCGCGTCCTGCAGCTGTTCTTCCCCATGCTCCCTTCATAAACGTCACATCTCCTTTCTGCCTAGAACTTGAACAGGGCGCAGCGACAGCACACGTTGCCGATTCAAGAGGAGTAACATTCCATTGACACTCAAAAGGCAAGATGCCTGTGTTTACTTCTGCTAAATATTAGTCTGAAATACACATGCCTCGGGAACTGTATTTATAGGGCACTTTTATTGGTGACGGCCCGAAGCAGCTGCTGCTGGAGTGGAAATCAGCAACTTCAGAGCGCTACAGCAACAGAGCACAATGGGGGGGGGGGGGAGGGGGATAAAGGACACGTGAAGGTTTTAAGTCCCAGGCAAAGCAGAAGCTTTCAGGCCCACCTACAGAGACAATGGGTGGCCTTTATTCTGGGACCTTGGTCAAGTCACCTACTTTTCATCGTTTTTCTGGATACCATACCAGAAAGTTGTTTTTTTTGTGTGTGTGTGTGTGTGTTTAAAATCTGATCCTTGCATTGGCAAAGTCTTGCCCCTTCTCTTGTAAAATTGGTAGTAACCATAGCAACTACATTCAGTGAGATTTATCCCTTGTTTGATTATATGTTGAGCCACATTAACCTTATTTCATTGAAATTTTCAGGATTGACCCACCGACCTTTTGGTTCATGAAGTCCATTCCTACCTCCACTTGAGGCATTTCTTTAGAGATTTCCTTAACTCAAAATTAACCAGATATAAGCTTGCTTGGCTCCTAAAGGTAAACAAAACCAGTCAATTCATCCTCAAAATGTTCCCTTCTGAAAATCCCTAACCTGAGTACTCTTCAGGTCAACACATCTCCTGGGAGGCATTAATATTGCCCTGAGGTTAATGACTTCTCTTCCCATTCTCTTGGAGGGAATGGAGGGTAAGTTTTTCAAAATAACCCTCTACTGCAAACAATTAAAAATGGTGAGTTAATTGTAATAAACATTATCTTCAAACAGCTTGACAAAATAGGGAACTTTCAGGACAAATTCTGACGAAAACCTTGAATCCAGAAATACAAGCAAAATACCTGGACAATACAACCCCATTTTCTTTAAGAACATTTGTCCATCTTGAAGAAGTGAATGGCAGTCAAGGCCCCATGGCCTGCCCAAAGTGGAGAATCTTATGGTAGACCCTCTTCATACTAACTAAGCTGAGACTCCAAAGAGCTATACTTATAGAGAACTCCCCCCAAAATCTACCCCCCCACACCCCCCCCCCCCCCCCCCGAGAACTAAGGGACATTATCTTGACGCTGAGTGAAGCTCAAGGGGAAAGCCGAATCTAAAGACAGGTTCTTGAAGCCCACATAAGCAGAGTGATAGGCCTTGGAACTCAGGCCATGAACTTGGTAGGGTCCCAGGTATCCAGCAGGAACAGACACAAACCTTCTTAGCAAGTATGTATGCTGTTTCATCCTATGCCTTGAGAAATACCATAGATCACTTTTCCTGAGCAAGAAAAGCACAGAGTTAGAGACAACCAAGCACAGAAAGGAACAAGGCATTGAGTGAGAACCAGTATATACTGAAATCCCCACACATAAATTATGAAACAAGTATGCTTACTCTGCTAAAAGAAATACATAACAAACTTGAAATTATCTTTAGGGACCAGGAAAATATAAAATGCAGCAGAGAAGATTTGAAAAGGGACCAAATCAAATAGCTAGAAATAAAACAAAACAAGAATTAAAATGAAAAGCTTCGTGGACAGTCTTCATAGCAGTGTCCACAGCAGAAGGGACAGTAATGAAGCAGAAGACAGATGAGAAGAAACAACAGCAGAGGGAGACAAATGTTGGGAAGTCCGAGAAAGAGAGGAAAACAAAACTGGGTCATGAGTGGGAGAAGTTCCAACACACTTTTAAGTATAAAAGTGCAGGAGGGAAGGAAGTGGGTAGAGGGCGTCCTTGAAAAGATATGGGTGAGGATGTCCCAGAATAAAGCAAATGCGTGGGTTCAGGAAGCCCAATGAATCCTGAGCAGGATAAAAACGAATCCATACCTAAGTACCTCATAGTGAAACTGGAAAAGAACAAAAGAGAGAGAGAGAACATCTTAAAAGCATCCAGAGAAGAAAGCAGATTATCTTCAAAGGAGTGGCACTTAAAGTGACAACTAACTTCTCAGTGGTTCTCGATTGATTAAAGTACAGACAACTAGCTGCATCTTGGTTTCAGAGCAAACTGTATATTTTATCTAATACTATAAATGCATGCTGACTAAGACCTTTCTCTGAACTCTTTCTCAAGGTAATGGGAATAAAGAGGATGTAAATTTCTGAAAATAATTCTGAAACATTTGGCAGCTTTTAGCTTTATTATCCAATAATGTGGTAAAGCCACTGTACTAGAAATAATGGGTGCTTGGCTTATAAGTTTTGTCTGTGTTAAAATCTTCCCACCAATCAATTAAAATACCTTCCTGGAGCTGTGCCACAGAAAAAGAGAAAAATAAGTGGAATTGATTCTTTCCTGGTAATAAATGAAGCTCTAGATGATACACTTAAATGTATCTCGAGGCCACTGATGAAGCACCTGGTGCCTGCCTGCTATTTCTTCTTTTGAGTTAAGTTTTTGAGAAATAAAGTTCCTTCATGTACTTCTCAGATTTTTTACTTGTACTTTATATCTTATTGATAAAACTTTACTGAAGATTGTGAAATGGCAGAAAGTATTGCATGTCTCCATGCTTGGGCCTCAGTGATTTTGATGTTAAAAAGGCAATCAAAATGACTTACCATACAGGATCACAGTAACAATCACGGCAGCTTAATCCACTTCATTTAAAAAGCAGTCTGCTACTTTTCTAGTAAATACTTGCTTTATTAAGAGGAGAATAGATACACTTGGGAGTCTTAGTAATGGAAATTTTAAGAGGTATCCTTTCAATTAATAGCTTGATAAAAATTCTGGCTAACTACACAGAAAAAAAAACATGGTCTGATAAATTAACTTAGTATTATGATCTTTCTGTTAAGATGATCAACAGGGTTAAAAGACACTTCTTGAGAATGTTAGTGTAGAATAGCATCTCTGGAAAATACACAGAGCCTGTAGCCTGTAGAAAGTAAAAGGAGTATCTTATATGGAAATCAGTAGTGGAGAAAAGCCAAAACTTAATTTGAAAAAACATAAGCCACTGGAAAAAAAAGTATACAATTTTATAATTTTTTAAAGCAAATATGCCAAGAATTTCTCAAAAGCTGTGTCTAGTTTGGGGCGCCTGGGTGGCTCAGTCAGTTGAGCATCCGACTCTTGATTTTAGCTCAGATCGTATCTCAGGGTTGGGGGCATTGAGCTGAGTAGGTCTCCATGCTCAGCAGGGAATGTGCTGGACATCCTCTCCCTCTGCCCCTCCCCATATGCCCACGCACACACGCTCTCTCTCAAATAAATAAATAAATTTTTTTAAAAAAGGCTGTGTCTAGTTTTTTGTTTTTGTTTTTACTGCTTCACACACTTCGGGTCCTCAGTACATGTTAAATACCCTAACTATGTACCATATGCTTTTAAGGAACCACTGCATTAGGAGTATCTGAGATATCACATTCACAGCCAGTACCCAGTTTCAATTAAGAATTCATATTCTTATATGAATTATATTCATAGCTTCTGTACTAGCAATTAATAAATATATTTATCATGTTCTATATTTTCCCTAAATAATCACATACCTAAACAAATCCCAGTGTTTGCCAGATAAATTAACCACATTACTAGCTCACCCATCAAAAATTCTATAGAAGATAAACTGTTTGCTACATAAAACCAATTTGTTACTTGCCTAGACTTTACAAGGCTATTATTTTTTCAAATACCTTAGGATTTCCGAAAAAGTATTCACTACTAAGTCCTCTGAGTAAAATCATACCAGGAGGTATGATTTTGTAGGACAGCCTTATAGAGACCACTGACTTAATAAAATACAGACTTTGGTTTTCTTTCACACCTAAATTTTTTACACCTCATCTAAATCTACCTTCTTAATTATCAGACAAGGATGCAAGCCCACCCTTTTTAAAGATTTTTGTTTATTTATTTATTTGACAGAGAGAGAGTGAGAGAGCACAAGCAGGGGGAGCTGCAGAGGCAGAGGGAGAAGCAGACTCCCCGTGGAGCAGGGAGCCCAATGTGGGGCTCGATTCCAGGACCCTGGGGTCATGACCTGAGCCGAAAGGCCCAGCCATTTTAAATGATGGCCCCAACCATGTGAATTTAATGCTCCTTTCTCCACGGCCGGCCTGCCTGCCTGAACAGTGCCCTTTCCATGCGAGCGCACTGGTACTCCTCCACCGTAGCTCCTGCCTCCCTCTTCCTCTCAGGAGGTGAATGCTTACTACAGTGTTAGAGGTTGGAACACACACACAAGGAAGCCAGACTCTCACCTCCAGTGCTCCTAGCTCTGGCCCAGGGGTACTTCCTAGTTACAACCCAGAAGAGCCTTTCAATCCACCACTGGCTGGGAATCAGCAGATGTCTGACCTCCCAGTTCCTGGGAGAGGTTCCGGATGAACTCTTTGGTCCCTTTCTCCACTTGATCTTCGCCAAAAGGCGAAGCCACTATTTAAGTCCCTCATTAAAGGGAGACTATGAATCAGCAAACTGTGAGTTTCTACCAGCCTCAAAGGCCCAAGGCAGAGCTCCTCCCTGCTGCAACCTGTAGAGTATCATTTTTCGTGAGCCTCTGGCTTGATGACAGTTCCCAGTAACTCTGAGGACACTATGTGAGGCCCAGGTGAAAAACACAAGGTGTTAGGTCTTTGGAACCTTCCTTTCTTTTAGAGGGCTACCCAAATCCTACAGATAAAGGTCGGGACTAAATACCAATCCTCTAAGAGGGAAACAGTAGCAAGTACATCTCTCATTCCTCCTCCTTCCCTCCGCCCCTCCAAACAAGTTAAATAAATAAATATAAACAAACCTCCTAATGCAAATTGAACTGCCACTCTGGAAATTGAATAATGGACCAAGAGACCTTTGACCCCTAGGTCTCTGGGTCAAAGATAATTCAGGTTGTTAGTGATAAGATGTCACTGTGATCAGCGGTCAGTGGCTCAAAGATGCAAGTGAGGGACTCGGTCTCAGAGCAACTGTCAAGACACAGGTGTTCCCAACTCTTTTTTGCACATAGATCATTTCCACAAAGAGTATCCAGAGGGCCCACAGAGATCCTTCCTGTTGTTAGGACCTCTTGGATTAAGATGTCCGTGCTAGCAAAGTTTCAGGGCACTGAGACAGCTCACACCCATACCCCCGCCCCAACACACACACACACAAAGACCCATCACCCTCCTCTTCCTTATTATGACATTAGGACTACTTACTTTACTGGTCATCTTGTCAGTCAATATTTATTGAACCCACTTGGGTATAAGTTACCGTAACAAGGAATAGATATAAAGGTTTGGCTGATTTACATTTACTGCAACCCTCAAAATAATTAAAATCATACCAGTGATGTACCCCAAGCTGCTATGTGATGGCACCGAAATATGTCTTTCTTCTCCAGAAGCATAATCACACCCAAAGCGCTATAAAAGTGAGGTCGAATTCACATCCAGGGCCAATTTTAGACTTGAAAGTATGGCATCCTAGTCATTGAAATGGCTACCCTGAAGTCGGGATGCCCAGGTTCTAATGCTAGGAACTGAGTCTCCTGTTGCACCCTGTGGTTTTCCTCATCTAAAAAGATGTGAGTCAAGCAGATGACCTCTAGAATAACCTTTTCAGTTCTAATATTCGATGATTTTTCCCAGGACTAATTTAGTCATATTTAAGATTTGACTGTTTAGGCAGTACTAATATTGTTGAAGATTATTTTCATTGTTTACCAGGAGCAATGGTTACTTATTTACATAGCAAACTCTTAACAGAGCAAGCATTATGTTCCAGGCAATAGTCTGCGTATTTACAAATATTAGCTCCTGAAACGGCATCAGCTTACTTAATTTCTTCACTGCCTGTATGTACTTAAAAGATAACAAAAACATTTTAGCATAGCAAGAATTGTAGTCTGAACAAACCTCTAATTTCTATTCACGAGTACGAATAATTTAAGTACTGATTATTACTGACTGAGAGCTTTAAAATAAATTGTGCAAATTTAAACCAGGAAAATAATGAATGGTCAATTTAGGAACAAATCCATGAATAACTAATACTGTTGATTTGCACTCATACTTTCTTCTTGACTGATAGGAACATAATAACTAAACTGCTATCCATAAACTCCCTCCACTCATTGTTTTAGGCAAATTAGCAATATGGCTCATTCATTCAATCATTGTATAAATTTTTTTTTAAAGATTTTTTTTATTTATTCATTTGAGACACAGAGATAGAGAGAGAGAGGGAGAGAGTGCATGAACAGGGGGAGAGGCAAAGGCAGAGGGAGAAGCAGGCTCCCCACCGAGCCAGGAGCCGGACGTGGGGCTCGATCCCAACACCCTGGGATCATGACCTGAGCCGAAGGCAGACGCTTAAAGACTGAGCCATGAATTATACAATTCATTGTATAAATTCTTGAGAGCAATGACTATGCTCCCAGCACTGTGCTGATCTATGGTGATATGATAATGCACAAGACAGGCGTGACCTTATGGGGTTTATGGCCTAAAGATGTGAAATGCTAAAATGTGCATCTATGACCACTCAATTAAAAATCTTCTGGATGGAAACAGTGCTTTGTTTTCTAAAAATTAAAACATATGAATAACAAAATAAAATGCTCAAAATAGAACTGAGATTGCTTTGACCTCTGTCCTGCAAGCAAACATAAATAAAATATTCAAAGATAATAAAATATTCAGAGAGATAAAATATTCAAAGCATATTTACTATATTATAGAAAATAAGGTGACAGAATGTAGAAAGTTATCTATTTATTTATACACATTTGTTAATGTCCTTACAGTTTAATGGCTCTGCATTAACTCCTGAAATATAAATACAGGACTAATAATCCTAAAAGCAAGTTAAAAAGTAAACCTATCTGATCATTTAAAAGATAGTTCTAGGGGGGCCTGGGTGGCTCAGTAGTTTATGTGTCTGCCTTTGGCTCAGGTCATGATCCCAGGGTCCCGGGATCGAGCCCTGTGTCGGGCTCTCTGCTCCGTGGGGAGCCTGCTTCTCCCTCTGCCGCTCCCCCTGCTTGTGCTCTCTCTCTCTCTCTGTCAAATAAATAAATAAATAAATAAATAAATAAATAAATAAATAAAATAAAAGACAGTTCTAGCAAATTTTAAGTATAATTATTTCATACCTTTTGAAAGTAATTAAAAAGAAAGTCTATACCCATAGAAAGCACAGAACCACATATTTAGGCAAATTTAGAACTTAGAACCTTGGGTATGTAGATCTATATGTATATTTCCCATTTCTTATTTCTTTGGGTGACCAGAAATAGCATGACTTTCTTCCATGAAACCACCATCATTACTTAAAGAAGAGGCTTTTAGTTACAAATGTACCACGAAACAAGACAATTCTAAGGATGTCCATTATTCGCTTAATTTCTCCAGGGAGTTATCAAGAAAGGACTGCTGTATTCATCACCCAGAACTAGATGCTTATAAGTTCTGAACAGGAAATAATTTTTCCCCCTATTTTTACAGGGAGTTGATACACTAATATGAGCAAAACACTGTGACTCTTCCAAAGAGTTATTTCTAAGTTAATGTGAGAATTGTACCACCACCAGTGACGGATAAATGGTTCTCCTGATGCAGCTGTACTTATCTTGCTCAAGAGCAGCGGCATTATTCAGGAACTGTGCCATCCAGCTGCTGAGAAGTTTCACAGAAACAAATCCCTGAACAGCATCTGTGTTAAGGTCAGCAGTAACTTTGTAAAATCACGTAGCTAAAATGACAAAAAGGGCATTCGGATCTCCTGCGGCTGCCTCCGTCATGGAATCCCCTGGTGGCAGACGGCAGAGGCACCTTGACGTCCCCCCAAGAGGCATGTCCAGAAGCATGTCCCTGTGAGACAGTTGCTTCTCCCGCTCTGGCTCCCGGGAGCTTTACTCCCATACGGTGCACTCGGGGCAAAGCAGCAAGATGGCCGCGTCCTGCCTCTTCATCACAATTTCAAAAGGTAGAATGAAGTAAACCTAACCTTCAGTGGAGGCTGGAGGGAGGCACTGAAGCATGTCTTTACCTTACAGAGTGTGACCGCGGTCACCAAAATCGGATGTGAAAAGCTTTCACTGAGCTTTTAAAGTTTGGTGAGTATTTATTCTGTATTCAGTGCAATATTGTAAGGGGTGACATTTTTTTTCCACCGTGCATGGTCCAATTTAGAGGCCCTCTTGGTAGAAGGAGTCTTGTGTACATTTGATGTGAGAGGAGAATAAATCCATAGAGGTCTTGGGGACTATACTCTGTATATTGTTAATTCCTGGGGAAAGATAATAAGTGGCCTTTGTCTTCTCTGCCTCTGTGAAGTGGACCCCAGTCCTTTTCGATGGGGTGTGAATAATGTACACAACATTTAAAATTCTAATGTTGCTTTCCAGATATCAAAAATATAAAATAACTATTTCTACTGACGTTTTCCCTTCCTGTCAGGTTACGGGGAACTGAGAACACACAATACAGTCAACATGTAAAAAATAACAAAAACAAAACACAACCCTTAAGACATACGTCTCCCATTTCTATTCAATTTAATATATGGAAAATTATGTATTTCATTTTCCATTCAACCCAGTATTCAAATAATTGGTTTTCTCTTAACAAACCCACTAGCTCATTTCCATAATTTCTGTATATATCTCTTACCCAAAATGGATAATGCATGAGCCGTTCCCCCCACCATCACCCCCCAGGGAAGATTGCAAGTATATAGCAAGGTGACCTCACTAAAACAAATTATAATCACAATCTATTTTCTGTATTTGAACTAATCCTTCTGAGACAATATACCAGCCTTCAGTATTTTTCTCAGAAAGAGATGACAATTATTTTCAATATTACTGCTATTATAACTGTTTATAAAAATCTATCATTTCATGGGCTTCACAGCAGGCTCCCTGTTTTTATTTATTTAAAAATAACTTAAAGTGGAGAATATAGAGAATACTATAATTTTAAAGAGTGAAATACTATGCTTAACACAAATACTGTCACTCTGTTGGCAGAGAGGACCAAAAATACCAGAAGAATGTAAAAGCAGGTTTGATACATATACAAATAATGTCAACTTAATATACAAATGAAAAATTTTGTGAGACAATGAACTTAGTATACCTTACAACACAATGTGCTCCAGTTAAATCAATTTATCAATCAATCACTACAATTATCTATCCCTTAGCTCAGGAAACACAAGAGTTAATAAACATATATAGAAAAATGATTCTCACTCATTTATCCTTTAAGTATTCATTTGAAAAGTACTCTACTAGGCATTATGTGCAATACAAGTGACCCTTGACCATCAAGACACAGAAGATAAGGAATGGAAATGTTACATCTAAAGAACTAATTGTCATATATTTTAAAAGAGTAAGGGTGTGTGTCTATTATTTAAAATACAAGTGCCCATAACCTATTATTGCACCAATCCATTAAAATATCACTGCTAGTGTTCCTCTATTCTCCAAAAATGGGTTTATCTATAGGTCAAAGTTCAAGTTAAACCTCACGTTAAGATATCCGCTCATCTTTTTACGAATGTGTTACGTATTTGGCATCTAACTCTCACCAATGGTCCGAAGCTATAAATCTATGCCAAATAAGTATTTGATATGTACTATCAACGACATGATAACTATTTACAAGAGCCTCTGTGTATAAGACCCCGTGAAAAGATGCACAGCATGCATTTGTAAAGTTGTCTTCTGAAGAAGGGCTTACAATTCTGACAACACTGATACAGACATACAAACAAGAAGATACCATCAGATGAACAAACACGGAAAAAATACTTAGATTTTATTAATAGTCAAACCCAGTAAATCATTTAGTCCTTACTCGATCCCCAGCACAATCCCAAACACTACTCCTCAGAACAACCACATGAATTACATACAATTTTCCACACTGTATACACATGGAAAGTAAGGCTTAAAAGCTTCAGTCACTGTCCGGGTTACACAAAGGGGAGGCTGGAACAGTCTGGGCTCACATCTGCACAATGAGAGCACAGACCAGAGCGCTCCTTCAACCATGCTCTGATGGAACCGAAGCAGCCCCTCTCCACCACAGGAGGAAGGCAGCATCACAAAAGCCAGGCCAGTATTCAGGTGTCCCAGAAACATCTGCTTGGTGCTGCTCAAATTCTCCTGCTGCTATGTTCTGAACTGCACTATATTTGAATGTAGGAATTCTCACCTGGCCTGCTAGTTAGGTTTCTTTTTAATGGTCACACTCAGAAAAAGGGATTTTTACTTTTGAGGTGAAATAGCCAGACAATTTTTGGAGAATGCAAAATGCTGCTCAGTTCCAGAGTGCTGCCCAAAGGCAGGATATTGTTTGGTTTAGGGAAGGCTGGATCGGAGGGGCAGGAGTGGGGCCACACCCTGGAGGGCTGGGCCCCAGGTGTATCCTTTTTAGCGGGATTTTGTTTCATCCCATTCCCTGTGGAATATATAGGTGCAGATTCAAAATGCTATCCCTACTTTGTATGTCCTTCACTCTAGTGGGTTTGGAGAGAAGATACAGAATCATCAAAATGATGACTTAAAATGTTCATTTGGGTTTCACTTAAATGCTGGTTACATAGGTCCATGTTTTAGGCTCAGCTCAACCCTAACTGAAATTACAAATGGGTATGACATTGGCCTCCATCCAAAAAAATCTTATTACTATATATCTGTATATTGCATGAATATACAACACAAACACAAAACAACCCTTTCATTTAAAAATCCATAACCTTTAATACAGTATAAACTCATAACTGGAAAGTGCACTTTCCAAGTATGAGAGGGAAGGGAGGGAAAAGGGAAGGTCCAAAAAAAAAAGCAACCTTTTTCATATACTAAAACCATGTTAAGCATAATACAAATGTTCACATTGTAGGCGCAAAACTACAGTGTGCTGTGTCCAAAATGACTTCCCTTATCTTCAAGCCGACTTTACATCAACTACTATTAGAGAAAGTTACGAATCCTCTTCTCTAAGTGTCCTTCTGATAGGACAGAAAGTCTGAGGAATAAGCTGCAGAGAGGGGAGAAGAGACAAGTTCAAGGACAACCAGAAACCCTTCTAAGTCTTGATAAACTTAAGAATAGAAAGAACATTCAATTCACAAAACACGTATTTCTAAACATTAAATAGCAACACATACATTTATCTCCATAGAAGAAAGCTCTCTTCTCATGAACATTTGTTTTCCTTTAAATATTTGCTGACTATCTCCCTCACTTCTTTTCTTCTTTGATTTTTGGATGCATTTCTTATCAGCTCACATATAAGTGTGATTTCCTAATATATATCAATGAAAATTCCTAAATAAATGACCTACTACACAGCTAAAAAAAGACTTTAAGTTATAAAACCTCAGGGCATTAATAGAGAAATGTTTCTATGTATAATTAATATTCAAACTTTTTATGTAAGGTTGAATTCTATGTTTTGAAAAAACCACAAAATGCGTAGGAATTTCAAGTTTCAATTCTGGAGTCCTTAAATTTAAGACATTCGGTATGCAAAACATTTCACTGTATTTGTAAGATTTATGTGTTCTGGAAAAAAAAAAAATCATTCCAAATTGGAATTCAGACATTTCCTTTTAAAGATTGGTTTTAGATTCAGGACAGAATAGCTAAAGAGCTGCCATAACCTTTAAAATTGCAATTTGTCTCTACAACTACGCTGTTATATATAACAGATGACTTACAGTCACAAACACAAATATACACACTTTTAAAAAACCAGCTTTATCTAAATTTAACCTTACTTATAAAGCAATATAGGCCATTCATAATGAGATGCATTTTCACTTGACAATAAAATTCAGTTATTTAAAATACTAGAAAAATCGTGTTGCTCTACTACTATGAAGCTGAACAAAAATTTTGTTGTCATATTATCTCATAAAATAAAGCCAGGATTATTCGCCACTCACTAATATTTCCTTCTCACATCTCTGTAATCTCTGTAGAAATAGGGTGGGTAAGAGAAAGCAAGATAACGGTTTTCTAACAGGTCAAATAAAATAAAAGTTCTATGTCATAGTAGAAACGCGCTACTCTTCTCTCCAAGGGGAAATGCTAGTTGCCCTGATACTCTGACTTTATGCCAAATTCGTTTCATATGGATATCCTATGACTTGATCTATTTATTGGAGAAAAATGCCACTGGTTCAATGATTTCCTAGCCCAGATTCCTTTGTATATGACTTTTAACCTCTTTTAATTACCAAAACTTGTAAGAATTCTTTCAAAGTTGTCTCTACTATGTTATTTAAAATAACACATAAAGCATAAAGCCAAACTACTAAAAGAGAATCCAAATACTAAACTATATAGTCAGTCACGTATGACCTACAAAATTGACAATTTCATATGGTTCAACCTAATAAAACATTCCCTGACTCTCACATCAGTGAAACTTAAACTCAGCAGCTGCCCAAGGAGCCAGCTGCCTGCCTGTTGAAGCTGTGGAATGAAAGGTTTGGGACACGGTGGCAGAGCAAAGGCTACTTCCCATTAGTAATACCTTTTTTTTGTTTGTTTTAAAGAGAGAGTGCATGCACGTGGGGAGGGAGAGGGAGAGAGAATCTTAAGCAGGCTCCATGCCCAGCACGGAGCCCAACACAGGACTCGATCTCATGACCCTGAGATCATGACCTGAGCCAAAATCAAGAGTCGGCCACTTAACCAACTAAACCACCAGGTGCCCCAGTAATACCTTTCTTGTCTAAGAAACACGATGAACAATACTACACTTCAAAAGGGCAAGGGAGTAACATAATGGGAGCAGCTCCTGGTTGAAGATGACACTTGCTGGGTGGGATCAATCGTGAGCAAGTAACAGGGACTAGGTGACGATTTTACAACATTAGCCCATGATCCAACGGATTTAATCTTTCATACCTATTTTCAAAAATGTGTACCTCAATTGAAGAAGGCTTCTTAAATAATTTTAGCTAGGAGCTGAGGAAAGAGTGTGAAGAAATGAAAGCAAATGTGTTAGTAAAAATCCTTTGTTCAATTTGGTGCTTTCATGTATCATTTTTCCAATGCCAAAGGGAACGTTTTGGTTTTTTTTTTTTAAGATCTTATTTATTTATTTGAGAGAGTGAGAGAGAGAGAAAGATCATGAGGAGGGGGGAAGGGTAGAGGGAGAAGCAGACTCCCCGCTGAGCAGGGGGCCTGATGCCAGACTGAATCCCAGGACCCTGGGATCATGACCTGAGCCAAAGGCAGATGCCTACATAGGGAACCTTTTTAAATATGACTAAATCGCTTTGAGGTCTCTGAACTTATTCAAAAGGAATTGCTGTAAGGGGCAACTGAAAGGTGCTTGTGAGATGCTAGGTTCTCTGAGGAAAAAGTGCTGGTGAAAGTTAATTTCACAGACATCCCCCTGCAAGTGACAACGGCATCGTCACCATCAGAAGGGTGCATCAGAATGTTCCCATTCAGAGTTCCTAGCGAATTCAGGCTATTTGGTCTCGCTGGAAAACGAACGCCAGTTGAGGCAGCTAACTCTGATGAAATCAGGGCCCTCCCTCTTCCCCACAGATTGCCCAGAATATCAAAGTAACTTAAGAAAAGCAAAAAGGAGTCATTCTTTGGGGACTAGCAGTGTGATGCTCCTGGAGCACCCTCTGGAGGCCACAGAAAAGTGACACCGGTAAAAGACATTGAAAGAAGAAAATTCTGGTCGCCGTTGGCCTTCCAGGGGCCACAGCCCACAGATCTCACTTGAGCTGGACTCGAAAATGTATGTGTTCAATCTTAATCAAGGTGATATAAGATGCATGCATAATTTAATTTCTAGTTTGAATAATGCAAAAGACATACAAGACGTAAGCACATTCACCACATTCTTGAACAATTGTGTCTTCATTTTAAAAAAGAAAAAAAAATGTGCTGATTCGTGTATTTTCAGCCTACATTCTGAATTCTTTCAGGAATTTATTGCAGAGGCATCTTTTAATAGAAGAGCGGAATGTGGAAATATGACATTTTCTTTAACAAAGTACGCAAGGTTATCCAGGGTCCTAATACTCATCAAACTTCTCAGAGTAGCCAGCTTTAGCTTATTAAAACTGAGAACAAATTAAGCTGTCTTTTTTTTTTTTTCTAACACCTTACTTTTTCTAAAGCAACAAACACTGACATCTATTGGCATCTTGGTAGCTCACTTTTTAAAGAATCTATTAAAACTCCTACAAGGACACATGCACAGGATTACGATTAAGATGTGTAGGATTAGGATGGATCCAAAACATCACTTGTGCTTCTGGAGAAATTCCATTTTTATGTACCTTATAGCATATTTTCCTCTGGTTAAAATAAATCAGTTTTTAGGCCAATACCACCTGAATTTTTTTTTTTTTTTCTGTTTATGAAGGGGAAAGCCCTAGGGTTAACTAAAATATGAGAAGTCCATTCACTTGTCTCTTTGAGCAAATAAAATCACTCACCCCAACTACTGACATTCAGTTTGTTTTCTTCTGTCCTAACAGAATGTGCTAAACTATCAGGGCTTTGTTAATGCCAAATTTAACTTGTTACTTCGAGAATGTTAATAAAATACGGATTTGGGAAGCATCACACTCCTGGAACTTGAAACACTACATACAGCTCTTCTGGTGAGGAGGGGAGAAAACAAATAGTGAGGAGTATGGATTTCCTATGTTCGTTATTTATTTATATTTAGAAACACCTGCATTCAATTCTGGGATCTTCGCTGGCAATACACTGTTACATTTGATAAAAAGATAACAAAGAAAATGTTCATACACACTCTCCTTTTCAATTGCTACAATTTGTACTAGTCCCCAAAGAGAAGATTATGCATTCTATATAATAAAGTGAGGTCTGAGCGTCAACTCTTTAAGTGTTGCCAGAAAAGGAGTCATGTTTCAAAATCTTCTCATAGCTTGAAACCTCAACGTTTTTCTGCCAGAGATAAAATTATGTTGCACCTCACTCTACTTTCAATATTTAGACTGAATTCAGGACCGTTTTCATCATACATATGTGCAGTTATCGTATTTGACATATTTATCCCCTTTTCTCTATATTTACAGGGAGTAGATATTAATATTTATACTCACTCTAATCTAAAGCCGGTTTGGAATTATTTTTTTACCATAAAAGGTAAATTTTGAAAATGATGTCAAATACCTTTGCAAAAACACAGACAATTTGCTTCTGAAGTAATTTTATAAGCAGAGCGAACATTTATTGGGCACTTACTAAGTGTTGGTCACTGTTTACAGTGTTTCCATGGATCATCTCACTTAAGCCTCATAATAACTTCATGATAGTAATAATATTATTATGCAATTTTTACAAATAAGGAAATTTAGGCATAGAGAGATTAAGTAACTTTCTCATAAAACCATTAAGGAACGGTAGCGCTAGGATTTAAACCCAGGCAATCTGGCTTATAGAGCTAAGAACTAGGCATCCCGCTCCTTGCTGTCCGACAGCGAGGCATTTTTGCACTTCCTAAAGGACAAGTGACAAAATACACAAAGTATCTCTTACCCTGCCTGGAACATGCTATGATATTCAATAAATATTAGCTCCCTTATTAAAAAATATAAAAGCATCCAGTAGAGTACCTGGCATGTATAAGGTATTCCCTATTCTCATACTCGTTCAATGTTTTCTGGTTATTTATATATATTTATTTTTCTTCTCATTCTTCCATCAGTTATTACTTTATCATTCCGTAGGTATGAGAATAGAATCTCAAATTTCTCCCACTCTTTCTGCTTCAAAATAATTCTTCAAAAGAAATCCTATTTCATCCTATGAATAAGATTTAATGTTTTGAATAGTTACAGAAGGTAAGTGGCCAGAAGTAACCAGGTTGAAACAGATCACTGGACATTCCTCCCGCTCTGTAAACACACAATGCCCTGTTAGTGACAGCACACTTTACATCCAAGAATGTTTACAAGCACTTCAGTCTGGGAAGCCACTTAAAGAAACAGGTGGGTGATGTCATCCAGAGAGCACATGGACCATTGCTCCCCATTTGGTATACTAAGTTTCACCTGTAGTCACAAATGCCCCTTCTACCACGATTGAAGACCCAATAGTTCTAGAACACAGCTTAGGTTGATAATGAATTTGTTCCAGGTTATTTTTTTTTTAAAAAAAGGGGGGGGGGAGAAAAAAAAATCCTTTGTGGTGTTTTATGGAAGAAAAACATACCAGCAAATGGAAATTCATAAAGGAAGTTCAGAGCCAAAGACCAAAGCAAACAAAACAAAACAAAAACTCTGGTTTTCTAACTGGGGCTTCGGTAGGAAGTTTGCTGAGCTAAGTCAATTAGAATAGGGTGGATATGGGAGGTCTAGAATCTAGGAGGCCCAGGATATTACAGGACCCCTGGTACTACATGGATCCGTGTTACAAAGCCCAGGATTTGCTGAGGTTGCTTATTTTGAGCAAAGAAGAGGAACCAATGAGCCCAAGGGCTTGGGACCTATTAGAGCCATTATTATGGAGTAGATAATTCTGTTGAACATCTGCAGCCCCAATAGTGTGCAATTCAATATTCACTTAATTGTATAAAAATGTGGATGCTATGAAACATAGCCATGTAGGTATCACATATCAGTCACACATGTCATATGAAAGTTAAAGAAGCCTTTTTCCCCTGAAAATTTCCCTCCAACAGATGTGTTTATGCCTCTGCATATAATAGAGCGCACAGCAGGGCCGAGAGGCTGTTATCTCAGCATTATATTTCCCCCGACTGTCGTGAAGTAATGTTGTAACGTCCAAAGAGAGGCTGGCTGGTTGCAAGTGCATCATCCAGCACATGCAGTTTCAGTGGCTGCTTTACGCAAGGGGTGAAACGTGGGACCGCAGGGCACTACCATAGGAGCTCTTGAACAGATGGGGGAGCTCCTGGGTCCTCATCGGGGCTGGTATGTCAAGTGGCAACACTACAGTCATGGCACCAGCAGTCATTCTTTGGAGGATGCCTGAGAACTTGAGTGCAAAGACAGTTGAAAAAAGGGTGTGAGTTTTTCCCACAAGCCATCACGGCTATCAGTTACTTATTCCCCTAAGATAAGGACAAGTACACCGGCACTCACCATTATAAGGAAAATGACAAGGAGAGAAACACTGATTTCAAAGCAATACTATTGGTGCTTTTACACAGGGCTGGTTTCGAGTTGACCACTCTTTTCAAATCAAATGAAGAATCAATATTCTTAAGTGGTTTATATGATTTATAGAACTTTTTACCTCCCTCCAAGGTGCCCTGGAAGAGGTGAAAGGTTCCTCCGCAAAGATGAGGACTACCTGACGGAAAAGGGAGATAAATATACTAAAAACAAACCTAGAGCCAAGTTCACCTCAATTTTCCAGGAAGATTGTAAAGAGAACGTCACTTATAGATGCCAGTCTATCTGGTTTAGAGGAAATCACAACTGTGGACTAGAACGCAGAATGAGAGTCACTGAGGAAGCTCTTGAACTCAGTGTCAAAGGAGAACATTAGGTTGTCAACCTCATAGATAAGATCTGCAGGACACAGAAATGCCTGCTTGCTCTTAAATCTACCTGCTTATCTGAAATGTCTATGCTAAGGCCCTGCTGCTATAAACCCTTGACAAAACGCAAACCTGTTACCTAAAAAGGATGCCACTTCAAACCAATGCCCCTCCTTAATTCATCAGACCACCTACAGAGGACCACAGAAACTTCTGAAGGCAGAGTTCATGGGCAGGACAGGGGAACACCTAAAGGTCCCCACAAATAACTCTACAACTTTACAGTTTGGGTTCCGTCCAAGGTCTCTTTAATTTACCACGATGACTTTTGAAAGGACAGCAGATAAAGTCACTTACAGAGGTTGCTAATTCGGCTCCCCATTTCATACCTTGTCTCCAAACACAGGGTAAAAGTAAAGACAATCTCAATATGCCCTCCTGAAGTAAATAAGGTGAATCTGATCAGCAGTATCTTATTATACAAGCATGCACAGGAATGGTCAGTGGCCAAACAATTACTCTTTGTTCAATTTCTGTTTTGCTCAAAACCTGTGGAAGGTCCCTGCCAGTAAGTCAGGTTCTGAAATGCTATCAGTGATGCCAATAAGAGGACTAAGCAAATCTTGTTTTCTTCCTACAAGGAACAGACAAATTTTTCTGCTTATCTTCTCAGCCACAGTATTACCAAGTGCTAGAGCCAGTGAATTAAATTTTCAGAAGTGCTTTATAAAATGTGTTGGGGGATGCTTTAAGTGACTTAAGGGATCTGGATCAATTAACAACTGGGAATTGCAGAGACAGGGGGAAAAAAAAGCCCTTACACGTCACCCTCTCCTCTCCTTTTTTAAGCATCTTCTTCACTCACTCATAAGCAAGTATTTATTCGGGATGCTTGCTCTATTCAAGACAATATCTAAAGGATCAGCTCTTCTTAGGGAAATCTAAGGTGAAACTGTCAGTCACATCCGTGTTCTGATTTTAAATACAAGATTTGTCTCTAGAAAGCCTCCATTGCCATTTCATTCTGTTATATAACCAGTAAGCAACTGGGTTCAAAATTTTAGATGAACTTTGCTTTTAGGAACCTCTTGGGAACATAAATTAACCACATTTATCAAGGAGGTCCTGAAAAACAGAACTGCTAAATTTAAAGTTTGAGAACTCATTTGGAGCCGACCTGGTTCCTGGCACTGGGCTAGATTTTATCTGCTTCGCTGACCTCTAGGAATCCCTCTCAACTGATCCGAGGTCCAATATCTCAGGGCTGAATTAGGGTGAACGTACGCACACACCGCGACCCTGCACACCGCTCGCCCCAAGCCCCGCCGCGCACCCGCTCCCGGGGCCTCTCTCGACCACCCGGCTCTTCCAAACCAGGCACGCCAAGTGGAGACCCGTTCCCGCTTTTCTCGCTAGAGGGCAGACGGGGCCCGTGCAAAGCCCTCCTGGCGCCGAAGGAACGCGCACCCAACCTCGGCTCCCGCACTCCGGTCCGGCTCCCGGGCTGGGCTCAGCTGCGGGGTTCTAGGAAAAGGCCTAGCCAGGGAGCGCTACGCGACCTGGACGCTCGGAGGGCGTGGGGCGCGCCTGCCGCCCCCAACCCTACGCGCGGGGTGCGGGCACCCGGGTGGGGCTGGGCGCCCAGGTGAGGTGCGGCCCCACCGAGGGCGAGAATCTCCCGGCTCAGCGGACGCCCGGGAGCAGCGCCAGGCGCCCCGAGCGTAGGGCGCGGGCGGACGAGGGAGAGGCGACCGCAGCGGAGGAGGAGGAAGAGGATCGTGGAGCCGGGCCGCGCTGCGCACTCACCTGGGCTCGGGCCGCCCGCCGGGAGCGCGGGCTTCTTGCCGGAGCCTCGGTCCTTCTTGCCCTTCCCCTTGCCTCTGCCTTCTTTGCGCTCGGACATCTCGCCCGAGAAATGCACGCTCTACGCGGACCGCTCCTGGCGAAGGCGACGCGCCACAAGTTTGGTCCGAGGGCTTGGATCGGGTTTGGGAAAAGTTTGTCCCTCGAGGGGGAGAGCGCGCGGCCGAGCTGCGGCACTGGCGCGGCGCGGGGGCGTCTCCTGTCGCCTGTGGGGAGCGGCGCGGACGCGGCGTGCGGTCCGGGCCACCTGGGGCTGGCGGTCGCTCCTTCAGCCGGTCGCCCTCGCTCTCGGGGTTGCTCCTGTCGCCCAGGGAAGTCCTCGGTTCCCGCCGCGCTGCGTCCCGCCGCTGTCGGCTCCGGTGGTGGCGTCCGTCCGGCGCGCTCGCAGCCCGAGGAGGGAGAGACGTTCACCGTCCTGCCCGCGCTCCCATCGCCCAGGCAGCCGCCGCCGCTCAGCTCCTGCCCTCCGCGCGAGCCCGGAGTTCCGACAAGTTTTGGGGAACTCCTCGCCGGCTCTTTTTCAATTGCCCCACAGCCACCCACCTCCCGCCCGCAGGTTGGAGACTGGCGCCTCCTTCTCCCCCTCCCCTTGCCTCGCCCCCTCCCTCTTCCCCACCACACCCCCACCCCGAGGCGCGGACACGCCACCGGGAGGAGCCTGGGCTCGGCGCTCCCGGGCGCAGCCCCTTTCCCTCCCCGAGCCTGGCCGGGCGGGGGGCGGCGGCGCGCGGAGCGGCTGCCGGGAACCCCCGACAGGGGTCGCTGGAAGCTGCACGGAGGCGCCGCCGCCGGCAGCACCGCCGCTGCGGTCCCGGGAAGCGAACCGAGCGGCCCCGGGAGATTCAAAGACCGAGGAAGGGACCCAGGGACTCCTCGCTCTCCTCCGCTGCCAGGAAGCCCCGAAGGGCTCCGCCGTTCCCCACAATGCGGAGAGACGTTGGAGAAAAACGTTCGGAATTCTGACACCTGCCCCCCCCCCCCCCCATTAAGGCTCTGGAACCCTCGGGAAGGAGAGGAACTTTCGCAGTTTTTCCAGAGTTTGGGGTTCATTCCTTTCTTACTTTAGTGAAAGTCCCGCACGCGCGTAGGGCAAAGACAAACTGTGTGCAAGGAATTTGAGTGTAAGACTGTTCCTGGTACACAGGAAGGGCTCAGAGAACCTTAAAGATGGTCAGATCGCACTGTCTTCCCAGATTTGCTCCTTGAATGTGTGTGTATCCTGCCTTCGTGTGTTGAACAACGTGCCTGTCATAATTCAAATCGTTAGTTTTTATTTTAAGATTTTATTTATTTATTTGACAGAGAGCGAGAGCAGGAACACAAGCAGGGGGAGCGGGAGAGGGAGAAGCAGGCTTCCTGCCCCATGTGGGGCTCGATCCCAATACCCTGGGATCATGACCTGAGCGGAAGGCAGACGCTTAACGACTGAGCCACCCAGGCACCCCTCATCGTTAGCTTTTTAAAAAATAAATAGCTATAATCTAACCTCTTCAGAGAGGGTGTCCTAAACTCTCTCTCTCACTACAACTTGATTTTCAAAGGAACTAATAAAACCCGGGTTAAAAGGCGATCAACAATCAAATTACTGCAATAGCTGGGGGGATGGGGGGTGGTCAGTCAGTTCCTACCGAGTGAGAAAGCAAGCAGGGAGAGGTAGAGTTGGGCTAGAGCTCTTTAATTCATTAACGCTAGCTTTGTCGGATTCAAACTTTCCTCGGAACTGCGGGTGAAACCTACTTCTCCTTCCCTTGTCCTCCCTCTGGTGGAGAATTCTAAGGAGCAGTGAATCGAGAAAACGTTGGCACCCTGCTGCAAAGGACAAAAGTTAGAGGCCAGAGTAATCCACACACGGAATGATCCAGAATCATGTGAAGAACACATCCTCCTAGTTATATCACAGCTGTGGCTAACTTAGAATGTTAATTTACAGTGATAGACTCCGGTTGTGGTCAGGAAGAGCTGAACACGAACAACCATATATGAAATTTACTTCTCGTTACAAGTGACTTGTTCCTGATTTTCCTTTCTCTGGAGCTCATGCTAACCGAAGCATTACATGCTTACAGACTTCTCGATATATATTGTAATTGCCACCATTTAAATAAAGATGAAATCTGGGGTGCCTCCTTGCTATATATGTGGGAAGGGAGGGGGGCAAAAACATTCATTTTAAAACAGCCCTAAAATAATAATTTTATTCTTGTTTAATCTTCAGGGTAATAAGAACTGCTGAGAGGTATTTTAGCAGTAATGCCATCATAATTTATTTTGAAAAAGTTTGATGTCCAAGTATCTTCTGATGACCCTTCAACAAACACGAAATACCAATTTTGCTAGGCTATAAAAACAGCGAAATCAGGGGAAAGATTATGAATAAACCTGAATAGCACTGTAATATTCCACAGAGTCTAATGTAAAGTGAAATCTGAATGTTGGCTGAAATAGCTCTGTTTTCCCAGGAGGGGCCACTGCTCAACAAGCAGGAAACAGCAAAATTCAGAAAAGGGGAACCCTTTCAAAAAAAGGTACTTTTTCTCCAAGATATATGACCCTTTACAGGCTTTACAATAGATAAATGTTATCAAATGTATCATTATTTTAGAATTGAAGAATATAAAACAAAAATGTATTTTGGAATAAAAAGTTTCAGGTCTTTCCAAATTAAACAGGAAGGCAGTAGTAAAAACCCATACCTATGGAATTATTATCAGTCAGCTTTGTTTTGGGTCTAGATGATTTACTTTTCAAAACAGCTTACTAATTCCTTATTACATTAATTTTGCCGTGAGGATAAGGGAAGAGCCTACAACTTTGTGATAGTTTTCCATTTGAAGGAATCTATAGTACTAGTGGACAGTTTTTCCAAACTAAGGATGAAGGACCAAAGATTGTTGATATTGCAGTTTTATAATAAAACATGGTGGCCACTAAGCAGTAGCAGGATTCCTATGGAAATACTCAGGCCTGAGGAATGAGGGGATACAAAGGGAGGAAGCTGGGTATAAGTGAGCATGCAATAATTGTTCTTTTTTGGTTTGATACGCTAGAGAGAAAAAAGGACAAAAATTGCAATGATAAATGTTGAAAGAACATTCAAGAAAGATGATGAAGGGGCAGTTGGATGACAGGGCTTCCTGGGACTACGTTCGGATTCTGGAGTCATATTTAGTTGTCAGTTGCAGCTGAATTGTCAGAAAATTTATGACAGAGTCCAAAACTTTTTTTCTACTAATACATTGTTTAAATGTGTCTTTATCCTTTATGTTATTTAATGTTAATTTTTTGAGGGTTATTTTATTCCATTATTTATGATTAGGTAAAATATTAACCAAATAAAAGTCCGTTTCTTTGATAATTAAAATATTTATGAGATTTTTCAAGAGCTTGAGATTGTCCTTAAATTATTCATCTCTATGGTCAGGAAGTGGCAAATGATTTTGTGTGGTGTTTTTTGTTGTTGTTGTTTGGTTTGGTTTTTTCCTTTTAAAAAAACCTTGGAAATGATCAGAAAAAGGGGATGGATAAAGGAAGAAGAATATTTTTGCTTCCTTGAAGACGAAAATATGAACCTGAATTGTATAATTTAGAAATGATGACATATCTTCATGGTATAATTTTCCTAATTTATTATGTATTGTTTAGCTCCTAGAGTATATATCATAGAGGGTTTAGCAGCTCTCAAGCAACATATGTCAATCTGTCAACATTTGTCAACTCCTAAAAAATAGAGTGATTTATAAATAAGCAACTTGAGAAATAAAGACAACATGGAGATCTTATATTAAATGACAGCTTAAAATAAATGCAATCCTGTGCCATAACATTTTTCTTTGGCAAGGCTTACCTTTTAGAAGCACTCTTAGAATCTACAAAGCTAATCAAATATATCCTTTATCTCAGTAATTCCCATTTGGAAAATACCCCAAGAAAATTCTTAAAAGAAAAAAATTAATAAAATGAAAGAACGTAACATGTGAAGATTGATTGCATTTTTTGCAAAATATGTGCATACTGACAGTAGTGGGAAATTAATTTAGAATTAAATAGGTACTTTTAACTTTTTAAAAATATAGTAACTTAAGATAATTACTTTTTTAAAAACTTTGCAACAAAGTTGGCATTAATGAAGATTCATGAATGCAAAAGAAAATCTCACTCATCAGAGTCAGCTCCAAAACAACCACTAAATGTCATGACTTACTCATTCATCAAGCACCTACTGAACCAAATGCTAGATAGTAGAGAAATAGAAAAAAAAAAAAAAGCTCCTATTCTCATGAAGTTAAAATACTGTGAGAAAGGCATGAAAACAAATTAATTATTATAATACAAATGAAAAGCAGGGCCAGATAAGTTTTCCACGGCCCAAGACTCATAAAATTTGGGGGCTATTTTTGAAGGGGAAAAAAACCCATAATATTAAAAATACAAATTTAAGTCCAAGAACATTAAAGGACCCTTGGATGTGAGAGATCTTCAAGAGTAAGTTTCATTAGCTTCATGGTAGCTTCACCTCTAGTGATTGCAAACATTCCACCCTCTGCACCATTATAGTAATGGTAAACAACAATTGCAGACTATCTTAGAGATTAGATACTACTATCCCTATGAATAGGAGGCATTAATAAGCAATCAAAAGGAATACACACAAAACTGAAACAAGCAAAGACGATCATATGAGGAAAATGTGATGAAAGGAGCCTTAAGAATTCAGATTAGCAATTGTCCTGTCTGTTTGGTTAGATTATTAGAATCAATATGCAAGTTGAGTTTGTTAAAGAAAGGGCTCTGACCCACAAGATGCCCTGGCAAGACTGGAAAGCCGTCCTCCATTACCTTTGGCAAATATTTGACAGAATTGCTAACGAATCATATTCTGTCTGCTATGAAGAGAATCAGCTTGGTAACAAAATTGTGAGTTTAGAATCCCCTCAAAAAATGAACAAAAAAATGTAAAAACATAATGTTCAAACAACATTAAATAGAATCTACACTTACGTTGTTATGCTTATTATGTGATTTTTTAAAAAAATTGCTATCCATGGATGATTACTGTTGTTATTATTATTATTTATCATTATTATTAATAAGATTATTCTCATGCATGACTGTAGGGATATATCATATATTGAAAAGGGATTATATAGCTGAATACTAGTGCCTAATTTCTTTTTATGGACTCTATTTGATAAATAGGGCCAGTGTCATAAATCTCTTCTACAGTAAGGTGGAGATAGAAGACTTGATAGTTTTCAGGGTGCCTGGGTGGCTCAGTTGGTTGGGTGTCTGCCTTCGTCTCAGGTCATGGTTCTGGGGTCCTGGGATCAAGCCCACGTCAGAGAAGCCTACTTCTCCCTCTCCTCCCCACTTGTGCTCTCCCTCTCCAATAAATAAATAAAATCTTAAAAAACAAAAAAGAAGAAGAAGAAGACCTGATAGTTTTTGAAACATTTTAATTTCTTTTAAGAACATAGTCTCAAGCAACTTTTTGGTTTCTCTCCCTTACCTCCACACTAATTATTTACCTTTATCTTCCTCAATCCCCTTGCAACAGGTTCTTAATTCAGATGTGCATGTGATACAAATACCTCAAATTTATATATACATATATGTACTCCTACACATACACAGACATACATGTATGTATACATCTCTCTCTGTGTGTGTATACATATATGTGTGTGGATATGTAGATATTTTTCTCTTTCCACTATCGGAAATGAGAAACATTGTATTTGAATGTGAGCTTATAAAAGACAGAGGTTATATATCCTTTTGTATACTTTTTTCCTGTTGCTATCCATTAGATTCCCACCACCATGCTTTGCATCTGGTAAGCACTGGTTTTGCATGGAATGAATTTAAATAGAGTAGAATGAATATAAAAAGCCTGCTTCTGATATCACCATTTTCTATCTATCGATTACTAATTACCTACTCTGCAATCATCTTTGACACCTTTTCTGCATCCAACCCCTCCCCATGTCCTGTCATTTTGACTTCAGTGTCCTTTTCTCCCTCTTCATTAATAACCACCCAAATCCATGCCTTCATCCTTTCTTTGCCTTGACCGTAGTAAAGCTTTTCTACCTGGACTCTTGTTCCCTCTAGCTATTTTGCCACATCAGTAGTCCCAGAAGTCCTTTTTTGAAATGCAAATCTAGCCCAGCCAACTTTGCTTCCCAGAACCCTATCAAATGCCCTTGAAGGGCCAGGTCCCGCCTGACTCCAGCCTTCTCTCACTATGCTTCATCCCTCCCTCTCTCTGCCTCATGGAGACCTCTTTGCAACATGCCTCTAAAGCTGGCCATTCTTTCTGGTCCCAGTGCCTTTGTACTTGCTGTTTCCTCTGCCTGAATTTTTCCACAACCAACGCACTTTGCCTAATTCCACTTATCTCTCAGGCTTCAATTGAATTTCACTTGCTTAGAAAAGCTGTCCACTGCCTTTGAAAACTGTTTTTAATCTCCTATCACACTTTTGCATCTCCTTCATAATATTTCCTCTTGTCTGTTATTATATCATTGTTTTTGTGATTTTTTTTTTTAAACAATGATCTGTTCTGGGCATTAATCTCTTTGAAGGCAAAGACTGACAATTTCATGTTCCTTGTTTCATCTCTAGCGCTGACCTGTCTGATCACAGCCAATTACATACATTTTGTTAATTGGTGGATAGATGAGGATTAATAGAATTACTTTCAATATGTATAAAAGATGATACATACAGGTGTGTGTACTTATGTTTCTTTGATCAAATTTTTAAATGATAATAATGATCATACTAGGCATGACACTTTGGGATATCTTCTGTTGAAATAAGCCTTTCCAAGAATAAACACATAGAATAAAAATTTTGACTAATCAGTACAATCTCTCAATACTTTAGGAGATGAGGTGATAACTTCTGTGAAATGGTAAAACCCCAAGAAGGATAAGGTCTTTTTTCCCTAAATTGCCTCTGCAAGTTTCACCTGTAGATTACATTTATTGGCTCCATTTCCTCCCTTGGATTCTTGTGAGGAGTCAGAGAGACCCATAAAACAGCTAGGTTTTAGCAGGGATGTTTTAACAAAAGGATAATGGATGAAAGCACAGCATTGTTAACAGGGTTAAAGACCCCTTTCTAGCTGGGCATAATATAAGGTTGCCCTCACCATAAGATTATTTTTCACTTTGCAGACCAGTGGTAAGTCCCAATTTTGGTCATTGCAGCAAGTGGCTCCCCACAACCACCTTAGAACTAGCTTTGAGTTTGGTTTTAATCCTCTAATATTTTGCTCCCTTCCCATCATCCGTATCTGTGTGGCAAATACAAAGGGATTTCTCCATGCATACTTGGGGTTCAGTTTGTGCACATCTAATAGATAGCCAAGAACGACACAGATACACCAGTGTCTTTTAAGAATTGCCCCATAAGATCCACTCCAAGGTTAACATAATTTCCTTTCAAGAGGCACTTTATTCATTGTTGTGAAAAGATTCACCTCTGTGAAATTTATAATGATGTTAAAATATAAATTTAATGTCATGAGTGATGAATTAGTACTTCAAATATTTGAGCAGTAAGGGTAATTTAACAGATCAACTCTTTGCTTCAGTATGTCCCATAAGAGACAGATTATAGTATATAGTATACAGGAGATTACTTCATAATGTCATGATGATAACTGGGCTTGTATGGAATGAAACACTGACCCACAAATTCCGTACCTGGCTCAGGAATATAATAACATCACAATTATTCTTTTTCCTTCTTTCCCACATAATTTCTTCTTTCTTATTAATCTTTATGAATTCTCTCCCTCTCCTCCTCCCATTTTTTCAGGTCCTTGTCGTGTTAGAGCCTGATGCTTCATATATCTGACTTGACTAGGGATTTCTAGTTTTCGGTTAAGAGCCAAGAGCGAAAT
>NW_022589718.1:11268107-11450787 GCF_004348235.1 Phoca vitulina
TGTGTGTGTGTGTGTGTGTGTGTGTGTGTGTGTGTGTGTATATCTTTCAATTCTCATTCATTTGGGAAAATAATTTCACAAGTATTAACAACTCAAGAAGGCAAGTCATCTTTTAAAGATGATTTAGTAGAACAATTAGCTAACTTGACAGAAACCAAATGACCGTCCAAAAAAATAACTGGTGGCCAACCATGCAGAAGATTACATTCTTATGGAAAATGTTGTCTTTTCTGCTTAATCATAAAGATTGGGTTTGTTCCAGATCTTTCCCATAGGTGCAAGATGGAAACCACCTAATTTAAATGGCACAGGAAACTCTGGTCTTGCCCACAGTCTTAACCAGTATATAGGACTTTGGGGGGCCCAAAGAACTTCTGGGGGTGATCCTGAACCCCAGACATCCAACTGAAAATCTAAGAATATGTTTGGCTCAGCATTTGTGACTAATCTTTTTTTGGTCCTAGAATCAATGGAACTCTCTGAGATCCTATACAGCAGATATATTGGGGCATAGAAAAAATACATCAGTCTAGTTGAGACTAGTGTCTTTGAGACTGGCCCAAACCAGTCCTGGTTTTGTAGGGAGGAAGAGAAAGAGGTGACATTTATCTTGCTTTGGAATTGCACAATCTTTTTTTCCTGTTGTTGTTTCCAAAAGATGGTCTCACAGAATGAGGTAGAGATCCGCTATCCCTTTTATTTTCATGATCATAAGAGACCCCTGAGCACCCCTGAGCACCAGCAATATGCTAAGATTTATGTCAGTGAGTGTTTACTATGGGTGCTAGAACTATATAGTTCCCTCTCAGAAGTGCAATGGAAGGAACTTAGTACATATTTTCTCAACTCATTTTTTAAATTTACTTTTTTTCCTCTTACCTAAGAAATTTTCACTAAAGTGTTATCAATTCTTTCCCTCCCTTGTCCTGCTGCTGTACCCACCCAGCCAATCTCTAATGCCAGGACACCCCATCTACCCTTTTTTTCCAGGAACATTATCTTTCCCCATTCTAGCAAAGAAACCATAACAGAAACCTTTCTTTTGACCTGTCCTTTCCTTTTACTACCCAACGTTCAAAGTTCCTTTTCATTGACCAGCTGAAGGAATCCAACTCCTCCTCCCCCAACTCACCACCAATCTAATGAAACTCCTCAAAATTCACTAATGCCTTCCTAATTGGCATATGAAGTGTTCTCTTTTGAGTCCCTATGCCTAAGGAATACTGATACACACATCATCTTGAAAGCTTTTCCTGGGCCTCAGAATAATATCTCGGTGGCAGAACTTTCTGTATTTTCTGAATTCTTTTTTTTCTACCTGTCTTTTAAAGGCTGGCTCATGGCCCACTATTTAAAACCATTTCCTTAACTACATGATAGTCCTATAAAAATGTCATTCACTGCCAGCTATCTCAAATGTTGATAATTCACAAATGTGTGTATATACATATATATACAACTACTATATATATTCCAACTAGCTCAAAATGAACAGTTTAGTAATCCCCAACCCTTCCTCCCCCATCAAAAACAAAATAAAACAAATGTGTCATTCAGTCAAAAACTAGGCATCATCCTTAATTTTTCTCCTCCCATCTTCTTTTCCTCTCCTGATTCCAGCTAGTTGGTAGCCCCAATTCTAGCGCATTCACCTCTGAATCCTCATCACCGCCTCCTGGACTTCTCCCTCAATCTAAGTCCGCTGTCACTCTGTCACTGGATTTTTCTAAATCCTCTTCTTCTGTTTCTGTGCTCACACCCAGTCACCCTCCCTCCTGCTACCAGACTTAATCCTTTAAAATATAAGCTATTATCTTGTCATTCCTTATGTGATATCTCTATTGGATTCCTGTTGCTATAAAGTAGAAACTTCTCTGTAGAGGGCAGCCAGGTTCTTCCCAATCTAAGTGCTACGTAAATTTGCAACCTCTTTCCTGTCTTCTCCCATGCATTTGGTGTACTCTGGTCATGCTAAACTGTATCTTTTCTTACTTCTACGCCTTTAACTCTGTTTTTCCTCCTACTAGGAATTTCTTCCCCTCCTCAGCCTAGTAGACTTCCACTCTTCCTTCCAGATCCAAGTGAAAGCTCACCTCTTCTATTTTTCCCTGATGCTCTCGAACAGAACCATGGCTGCCGCATGAGTCTTCCTTATACTTATCTTCAGTTTAGCACCTAAGTTATTATAATGATTTGTTTTCAAGTCTGTCTCTCTGCTACTTGGGGTTGATGCCCCAGGAGTGATCTGTGTGTCTCCTTAAAGGACACATCCAGCATATGTATATGTATATTAAAATGAGTAGACTAATATAAATGTATTCAAAGAATTCACAATTTACATCGAACTCAATTTCAGAGCCAGCAGCCATTGACAGGTTTTTTGATTTTTCCAAATTTAACTTTTTACTCAAACGTAAAGGGGGCTTTCAAAAAGTAACCACAATGTTTCCAAGCTCTATATTAGTTAACTCTTCATTGACTTCTTCAACCAAAGTTACAGTTGGCAGGATTTAAGAACAAGCCACTTGGTTTCTATCACTACATTTTTATACTTGAATCCACTTTGGTCCCTTGCTTACCGATTCAATGCCTTAATTTCCCCATGTAAAAAACAAACAAACAAAACTGGTGTGATAATATCAATACTTGTTATTCATTAACCACCATAATGAGGTATTAGAAAGATCAACTAAGCCCTTATTTATAAATTTCTCCATAAGGAAAATGAATTTATTATGTATAGCATTCAATTAGATTTCTGGAAATTTTATTTATAACTCTGGAAGGCGGAAATAAAAAGTCCCTTTATATAGTTGAGATGTTTGGATTGCTTGATCTCTCTCTCAGAGAGTGCTTATCACCCAGCAGCCCCCATCTACCCTCCCCAATCTCTGCCCATATGTCCTGAGAGCCTCTGAGGGTCACAGTCTCTGCTGTGGGCCTGGACAGAAGCCTGAGGAAGAGAAACCTGAGGAAGAGAAGCCTGTCTATGAGAAAGCAGCAATGAGTAAGACAGACCTTTGAATGCTGACCCTGCTTCACAGCTGTCTGCTCAACAGTAAAATGGGGATTATAATGCCTATTGTAACCGGTCGCTGTTATGAGGATTAAATGAGCTCATGTGAGTCAAGTGTCCGGCTTTGAGTTGGCACTAGCAATAGAGCTCCTCTCCTTGTTACCACTGTCCCCTGACTCCCGGCTTCTGTTGCTCCTACCCACCCAGGCTAGGTTTCCCCAAACATCTCTGAATCCAAGCCGACTTTACTAAAAGGAGCTTTACGCCAAAAGAATAGGCAATTTATTTTACAGTTTGGTAATTACTGAAGAGATAGTTCTGGATTATCCCAGTCCATCGGCACTTAAGGCTACAACGAATAAAGAAAACCAATAAAAATCACATATTTTTCAGGGATTTGAAGTTTTTACCACACTGTTCTTAATTTACCTCCTCTCATCACCCCTTTTTGGCTTTTCTATAGGACAGATAATTCTGAAGTGGCCCAATGGGAGGCAGCATAGAGGAAAAGGAGGTAAAAATGAAACCTAGTACTTGAATGAATGGAATATTACCAGTTTGGTAAACAGACTTCTAATACTGATTGCAGGATTCCTGTCCACTGGTGTAGATACCCTGTCTGATGCCCTCCCCTTGAGTATGGGTGGGACCTACTGATATGATGGAATACCACTCCTATGATTAGGTTATCATCAATTGACTTTGAGCTAATCAAGAGTGAGATCATCCTGAGTGGGTCTGACCTAAGAGAGTGAGGCCCTCAAAGAAGGGCTGGGCCTTTTCCCAAGAGAAAGATCACCCTGCTGGCTTTGAAGTAGCTGCTGTCACGTACTGAAAGGGTCATTTGCCTAAGAATGGAGGGTGGCTCCTAGGAGCTTAGAGCCATCCTTAGCTGACTGCCAGCAGGAGAACGGGGACCTCAGTACTACCGCCACGAGGAACTAAATCCTGCCAACAACCTCACTGATCCTGGAGGAAGATCTAAGCTCCAGATTGGAACAGAGCCCAGTCAACACCTCAGTTTCAGCTTTGAAAGCCCCTGAGCAGAGGACCTGGTTGTGCCAATGTTCAGACTTTGACTGACAAAACTGGGAGCTAATAAATGAGTGTTGTTTTCAGATGCTACCATTGGGGTAATTTGTTACACAGCAATAAAACGCTCATGCAGTTATAAAGACATTTTAATTTACATAGTGCTTCAGACAGCAAGGTATGGGTTGGGGAGGACAAGGAAGAAGACAGCTTGGTGTCTGGAGTGACTCTCCCAGCTCCGTCACTCCCCAGCTCTCTGGATCTGGGGTTGGAGGGGGTCACTTCACTGTCCCAGCCTTGACTTCCTTCATTTGTAAAATGAGGAGGTCAATAATTGACAAGATGTCTGCAAGGTGCTTTCCAGGCTCGAAATGTCCCCTTACATTATATTTTACAACCTTAGGTTATAAAGCTTAGTTTTTGAAAGGATAAAACAAGGCACTCAGGGAATTAATTTGGAAATTATCACAGATAGCCGATGAAACCCGACTCAGCAATCTTAGCTCCTCGGTTTGTAGACTATCCTGTCTCCAACCCTTTCTTTGAGCTTCAGCCAGACTCACAAACATCAAATGGACTCCAAGGAGGTTTATGAGCCTCATCCACAGGTCCAAGGGGGACCTAAAGAGTTGTGGTTTTTTTTCTATTTTTGGAGGGTGAAGGTTTGTTTTTATTTCTCACAGGGATATTTTTGGTAAATGTTTTCTGCCAAAATAATCAGTAAGATAAAGCACCCGCCATAGGGATGAATGCTATATAAACTTTGATGTGTGTTCATGGCAGACATAAATAACTTTTCTATAAATAATAACAATTTAAGTCAAAAATATATCACAGCCTGGGGCGCCTGGGTGGCTCAGTTGGTTAAGCGACTGCCTTCGGCTCAGGTCATGATCCTGGAGTCCCGGGATCGAGTCCCGCATCGGGCTCCCTGCTCAGCAGGGAGTCTGCTTCTCCCTCTGACCCTCCCCCCTCTCATGTGCTCTCTCTCTCTCCTCTCATCCTCTCTCAAATAAATAAATAAAATCTTTAAAAAAATATATATATATCACAGCCTAAGGATTCATCAGGGAAATGTGTACATGTTCCTAAGGAAGGTCCATGGTCCTGAAGCAGCAAAAAATTTGGCATGGATAAGGAGTGTGTTTAACCCTGCCTTTCTTGCTTTAGTACATATGTTTTTATCTTTTGATCTGTATGAATAACCCAAATGGAAATTTCTTTAGGAGACAGGAAAGAGGAGTAAAATGTTTCAAGTCCACAAAATCAGCTGGAGTGAAATTATATCTTTGCTGTTTAGAAAAAGTTCCTTTCAGCAAGATTTACTATGTTACTATGAGTAGATGAACTTACCACCTTTCCCCAACCTCGTTAAATCATAAAACATTTCCCTAAAACCACTTTGGCTCCAATATGTCTTTCTGTGAAAGTTGTGGTATGTGTTAACTAATTCTAAGAAACCAAAATTATCTGAAAATTTTCAAATCCTGGGACAATCTCAGAATGCTCAATCACGTAACAGTGCTTTAATCAGCCCCGAGGCTAACTATATAGGCAAAGTAAAATGGGTAATAAAAGAATACAGTGAGACAGTTTTGACAAATTGAGTTGGATTCTGAAAGACATGTTGGAATTGGGGTCTGAAATAATCAGATTTGTCTATACATTGGGAAAATTGTCTAGACTACATTCAGACATCCACGTTTCTGTAAACAGAGCCTCAGATCATCAGTCAAAGCCACTCATGAGCTATCCCTAAATGTTTTAACATCACCATTCTGTGATGATAGAAATAATATTAATTAGATGTATATGTCTTCAATCACACTTCCCACGTTTTGAAAATATCTGAAATAAAGTGAAATTAATGGTAAAACCAATAAAACTTAAGCTTTAGAGCTCCCTTCCAAGAACTAGAAGTAATTTTGTATTAGTAATTTTTTTAAAGGTCCTCCAAAATTTACTCCTTTTTGAGGAAATACAAATATAGTTTGAGAAATAGAGTAAAAATGCAGACAAGTTTACCAGTTAGGGATTGCTGTATTGGCATCTGACTAAATAGGGTTTTGGTTTTTTTTTTTTAATTTTTCAAGTCACAGCTTTTGTATTACCAGCCCTAAATGATTTAGACCATCCTCCCATTCTCATCACAGAGAACATCCCCACCTTACCACGCTGTGAGCACACGCGTTTCCAAAGCTTCTCCAAGTTCCTCGGTAAGGGGCAAATGGCTGGTACAGAGAACGTCGGGTAAGGGGCAAATGGCTGGTACAGAGAATGTCCTCTTTCTGTGGTCATGAGAATGACATCTGTTTGTTCACTGGTACAATAACTCAAACTGCCAAAATTACAGTTCTACTTGCATACATTTCTTATAAAAATGGTCCAGAGTACAAAAGTAATTAGTATTTTTAACATTACTCTTAGGCCTAATCTTTCTTCCTCATGTTGCAAATCCTAGAAAATAAGGACCATGCCTGAGTATATCGTTCAAATGTCACTGATCAAAGATCTATCTGCCTCCCTGATGATGAGTGCATATTAAATGTACACATAGAGAGGTATTAAGTTCTTTGAGGGCAGATTCTACGTTATTGAAATTTTATATCTTTCATGGTACTGAATATAGCACTTTTTACCTGTTAGGTATATTGAAAATATTTGATGGATAATAAATGAGTCCATTTGTTAGGTGTTTAGTTAATTAATAGTGTTCAAATGTGATCCATCCTAATCATTTTCTCTTTAAAATTGCTAAATGTATTCTATTTAAGGTAATTATTTTGGGATAGAGTTAAGATCATTATTTTCGGTTAGAGTGAAGAATTTTAATGGTAATAACACAATATTAATTCAAAAGAGATTATCTCAGCTTCTACATGATTCTAAAAGCCTGTTCTGTGAGTATATCGAGGAGGGAAATAACACACAGTTGGTTAATTATTCAAGTTAAATTCACTAGAATCAATTAATCCAGTCAAAACATTTAACTAATTGCCCAATGCAGATCTAGCCTAAAATTAAGGTCTCTTATAGCTACATAAGTAATCCAAGTCACTCTTATGCTACTTAAATTTCTAGAGTTTCATATCCTGATTACATGCGACTTCTAAACAGAGAAGTTTAGGATTATACTTTCAAGATCAAGCTCTTAACAGCAGTAATGTTTTTTGTTGTTGTTTGGTAATGACGTCTTCAAATGTTATTATCCTAGGAAATTGCGTATTTCCTCTGTTGTTTGTATATATGCATTTATGTATACACAAGAAAATGTTTGTTATTTTTCCCAATGTTATGGGCCTAAACTGTGAAAATCAAGACAAAATGTTAAATGTGAAAATGGAAGCATCCTTTTTTTTTGGTTTTAGAAAAACATCAGGAAGTCATGCCATCATGTAGTAAACTAAGACATAAGTTGTATTTATAAAATGTCAAACACACACAAATAAACATGGAAAAAAAATTAGCAACATACAGAATGTTTTTTTTCTAGACTATGGAAATTATCTGCAATTTTTGCCTTTTGGGAAATTTTTTTAATTTATGCAGAAATTACTTCTTTCTTAAGGCATTTTAAAAATTAAAATATTACCATAGTCATGAATAAATCATATCTGGTCATGAACTGAAATTTTTGTTGGGAAACCCACGTACAAGTCTTTATAAACAACTCTTCATGAAATTTCTATTAATACATGATCAGTGTTTTAAAGAAACACTGTGACTGAAAAGAAATTTGTCATGAAAATAGCATTATCTATAATGTCAATTATAATTTAGAAAGTGATATATCTTAAAGCGAATGTTTCTAAGAGAAATTCTAATATCATTAAGAGCCGCTTCAAAAACAGAGCTGTTTTCACCTTAGTTAGAAACACCCTGTTTCTCCAAGTTGGTTTAATTGCATCTCAAGTGAAAACATGTTTTGTTCTCATTAAGTGCCATTTGAATTTCTGATTGAAAGTCCTAGGCACTGTGAAATAACAGCACCTTAACTGCACGGACATTTCTGGAAAGAAAAAAAAGCAGTTTCAAAACATTTGGAACACAGAATAGCTTCAATCAGGCAGACAGTAAAATCTTGGGGAATTTTCTGATTTATAAGAAGAGCGGATATAAGCCAAGTTAGCTTGTGGACATATTTGACGAATCTTGGGTGATTTTTACTGTAGTGAACACAACCCCTGATTAAACCATAAACCTAATATAATTTCTTGACATTTTGGCGAATTACTGGTATACAATTGAATCAAGGCTCTGCTTGTCTTGTGTCTGTCTCTGAAAAAGAGAATGCTTAGGGGCGCCTGAGTGGCTCAGTCGTTAAGCCTCTGCCTTTGGCTCAGGTCATGATCCCAGGGTCCTGGGATCTAGCCCCACATCGGGCTCCCTGCTCGGCGGGAAGCCTGCTTCTCCCTCTGCCCCTCTCCCTACTTGTGTTCCCTCTCTTGCTGTCTCTCTCTCTCTCTGTCAAATGAATAAATAAAATCTTTAAAAAAAAAAAGAATGCTTATTGTTTGCTATGACGATTATTGATTAAAAAAACGCCACACATTCTAGCATGCCCAGGACCATGCTGGTTTATACCCGTGATACCAGGTGTCATAACGAATAGCACTTTTCTTCATTCTCAAATGTGCTTGTATGGGTCCATACATTATAGTCACTCCATTAAAATATAATTTTGTTTGGAGAATTTTATTTGTGTTTGGCTATCACTTATTTAGCTTTGACCTGTATACCAGGCATTGCGCTAAAGATTTCATATGTTACGATGTCATTTAATCTTCACTATAATTCTAGGAGGTAGATACTATTTTTCACTTTTCATTTTATAAATGCATAAATTAAAGTTGAGAATTTCAAAATCCTATACCTTAAAACGTTACCTAAGACCGTGTCTACACAATACCCTAAGTAATACTAAAACGATTCCAAAAGTTGCAAATGTTTTCAGATATTTGATCACTCAGTATCATTTTACACTGCCCCAATAACATTTGAAAATGGGATTTTTTTTTCATTCAACTTGCATAGTTTCCCTTTTTTAGATTCTTCTTTTAATAACTTTGGCTGAAAACGTTTGGCAAAGAAAGAGTAAGAAACTTCACTATTCTTGGCTAAATTAACAGAGCAATCTCTCCTCTAAAACTAATTAAGCACTAATGCTTAATTACTTTTTAGGGGAAAATAAAGAAAAAGAAAAGTAGAAAGAAGCTTATACATGTGAAGAATATGATGGTTTTCTCAGAAGTACTTACAAATGACTGGGTTTTTTTCCCCCTGAATTAGGAAAATCTTTCAGCAGATTACAAAATATTCTCAATTTTCTACTTTCTCTTGATTTCTCTAGATTTGCTTTTTAGAAATTTCACTAGGATTCCATGGCACTAAATTTCCATTGAATCACAGACAGTAAGTATCTCCCAAATATGACTTTTAAGCCCCAAATATTCAATGGCTATTAATAGATAGTTTGGAAGATATGAAAATAATTACCAGAATAAAAAGCCTAAGTTTTACTAAAATAACTTTATACAAGTATTATTTGTGGATCTGGTTACCAGAAAACTTCCTACATGGAATGGATATGGAACTGAGGAGAAGTAGGAAGGAATGGAAACACAAATCAGTGCTAATTGAGAGACCTGGGAGACACATTTAAATTCAAGTACATGATTATCAACGTCCTTGTCAGTCTAAAATGTAATTTATTATTGAAAATGGTACTTAAGCTGTAATTTATTATTGAAAATGGTACTTAAAAATGTATGCTCTGGATTATTCTATAAAGCTACAGTTGTCAAATGTGTCAGTCAGTTGTTTAGTGGACGATTCTGCCTGCCATGTTTTTATTCAAATTGTAAATTCAGGCCAGGATTGGAGTGAGCCGCACAATCCTCCACAATATAGATTTCAGTGAAAGTTACACAGGTTGGGGTAACTGGGTGATAGACATTAAGGAGGGCACGTGATGGAATGAGCACTGGGTACTATATAAGACTGATGAATCACTGACCTCTACCTCTGAAACCAATAATACAGTATATGTTGACTAATTGAACTTAAATTAAAAAAAAAAGGAAAACATTAAAAAAAAAAAGTTACACAGGAGCTAGTCCTGTGGTGAATTAAAGCCTTGACAAAATTACAGCTCCTCCATTATCCATTCAATGCTGAGGGAGAGGGAGAATTACTCTGAAAAAGAGCAAAGATAAAAAGAACCACATGGCAACCTATGAGTAGAGTTGCTATCACTAATTCAAGTTTTAAAAAATCAACTTCTATTTTATCTATCTATCTATCTATCTATCTATCTATCTATCTATTATCTATCATCTATCTATCTATTATCTATCATCTATCTATCTATCATCTATGTTGTTATACAATACAATAAATTGGATTCTTGCCTCCAAGTTTGCTTAAGAAAGCTGATCTTACAAGTTCAATCTTCTCTAACAACTTGTTCACTTATTCAACACTAAACTGCAAGCCTGCCATGCTTTGTTCTGGGATATATGGATAGAATGGTAAGTGAAACAAAGTATTACACTCATAAAGCTCATACTCAGGCAATAAACAACTAAACTAAATGTATAACCACAGACAACACTTCCAAGTGGTCATAGGTGAAAAATAAAACAGTGGAAGAGGATAAAAAATAACAGAGGGTTGGCTATTTGACATAGAGTAGTCAAGGAAAGCTTCCTTAATTAAGGAACAGTTAAGCAGAGAATTCAATGAAGTAAAGGAATGAGTCATGCTGAGATCATAAGGAAGCATCTCAAGTAGAAAGGACAGCATATATAAAAGTTCTGCAGCAAGAATAAGCTTGGTGCAACACAGGAACAGCAAATGGACCAGTGAGGCTAGAGGGGTATGAACAAAGGGATGACAGTAGAAGATGTGGATACAGGAGAGAGAAAGGCAACGCTAGATCTCATGGACCTTGAAGGCCATGGTAAGAAGTTTGAATTGAATTCTATGTGTGTGAAGTCATCAGGGAGTTTTGTGAAAGGAGAGTGACCTGATCTGATTTATACATACATATATATGTATATACACATACACATATACATTTATTTATTTGAGAGTGTGAGAACACGAGCAGGGGGGAGGAACAGAAGGGGAAAGAATCTCAAGCAGACTCCATGCTGAGCATGGAGCCCCACACGGAGCTCCATCTCACCACCCTGAGGTCATGACCCTGAGATCATGACCTGAGCCAAAACCAAGAGTTGGTTGCTTAACCAATGGAACCACCCAGGCGCCCCTGATTTATATTTTCTGAAGACCACTCTTAACTACTAAACGCAGGACAGATTGTAGAGGGAAAGAGTGAAGGCAGGAAGACTAGTTCAAAGTTAATATAATCATCCACTTGAGAGACAATGGTGAGGGAGCCTGGGTGACCGCAGCCTGGGGGGAAATGATTCAAGTATGGATAGACATTGAAGGTGGAGCTGACAGGACATGCTGAGTGCGAATTGTATAGGAGTAAAGAAAAGAAGAGAAGCAAAGAAAGACTATTAGATTTTCACCTGAGCAACTAGGTAAAGATAGTGACATTTATTGAAATGGGAATCAATTTGGGCAGCGTGGGATTGGGTCGGGGGAGGAAGAATAAGAAAATCAAGAATCCTGCATTAGGGGGTTAAATTTGAGATGTCCATATGCCCAAGTGCAGATGTGAACTGGACACTGCCTGGAGCTCAGGAGAAAGTTTGGAGCTACAGACACAAATCAGAGAGTAACCCACATAAAGATGGAATCTACAGTTATGAGACTACATTTCTTAGGTAGAGTGTGTAATTACAGAAGAGTAGAGGACTGAAAATGGAGCCCTGCAGCCCTCCAACATTTCAAGGTCAGGAGGAAAAGAGGGAATGAGCAAAGGAGCCTGAGACTCAGAGTCAAGGGATGGAGGGAGAGAATCAGAGAGGTGAGGTATCCCAAAATCCAAGGGAATAAAATGCTTCAAGAAGACAGTAGGGCAGTTGCTGCTGGTTATTTGCCTATGATGAGGTCTTGAGATAGTTCATGGGCTTTCTGCAAGGTGGAGGTCACTTTTGACCTTAAGAAGAGCAGTTTTTTTGGAGTGATAGGGGTATATACTTGATGGGAAAAAGAATGGGGACTTTCAGTTTGACATAGAGATTTGAACACATGTGTTTATCACCTATGCATTCTATGCCAGGTCAACTCTGAAATAGCCCCCAACATACCTTCTAGCATTTACACCCTTGTGTAATGCCCTTACTTTGCATGTATGCTTTTAACCAATAGAATGTAGCAGAAGTGGTAAGATGTCACTTCTGCGATTAAGTTACATAAAATAGTGACTTCCATCTTCCTAGCTAAGTCTCGATTGCTGACTTTGATGAAGCATGCTGACATATGGAGAGGGCCATGTGATAAGGGACCAAGGGTGATGTCTGGCAAACGGTCACTAAGGAACTGAGACTCAGTTCAACAGCTCAGAAGGAACTGAAACTTCTAATAATTATAGGAGCATGGAATCGATACTTCTTCCTTTGAGCCTTCACATGAAGAGGCCCTGGCAGGCACCTTGGCAGCCCTGGCAGGCACCTTGATTATAGTCTTGTAGGACACCATGAAGTAGAGGGTGTAGCTAAGCCACATGCAGACTCCAGACCCACAGTGATTCTGAGATAATTCATGTGTGTTGTTTTAATCTGCTAAATTCATAGCAGATTAAAATTTGTTACAAAGCAATAGATAACTAATATACCTCTTGAGATGCCACTAAAATGAAAGTGAAGAAAGAAATAATTGGTACTAAACCCCCAAGAAAAAGAAAGAAAAGCTAGAAGAGGTAAAAAAAAGTAGGTAAGACTGGGGCCCCTGGATGGATCAAACAGTTGCGTAACTCTTGATTTCAGCTCAGGTCATGATTTCAGGGTCATGAGATTGAAGCCCCACACTGAGCCCCACAACCAGCTCCGTGGTTAGTGGGGAGTCTGCTTGAGATTCTCTCCCTCTACCTCTCCCCCTGCTCATGCTCTCTCTCTCTCAAATAAATAAATAAATCTTTTTTTAAAAAGTAGGTAAGATACATTGATATATTAAAATTTTGTGAGATGGAAAGCTCACAGATTTGTAATAAATAACTCAGTAAAACCATAAAAGCTGAAACTTATGTCTCTATAAAAGAGGAAACCAACAAGAAGAAAGTTGATTCCTGCCGAAGACCTGTACAGAAGCTCAAGAACTAGAAGCACCAGGGGCACCTGGCTGGCTCAGTCAGTAGAGCATGCAACTCTTGATCTCAGGGTCCTGAGTTCAAGTCCCATGTTGGGGGTAGAGTCTGCTTAAAAAAATAAAATTAATAAAATTTTAAAAAAGAAGATTTGGAAGCACCAGGTATATGGAAAGCTAGGGGGACAGGACTGAATGAATGAAAGTATGAGTGAGAAGCATTTAGGTACGCAGATCCACTCAGAGCCTTGACAAGCAGATAATGGAGCCTTCTCTCACATGCCAGGGGACAGGAGGTTTATTCTCTGAAGAAATGGAAGCAGAGAGATTTTGAGTGTGGGGACACGAGGCAAGAGGAGTGCAAATATGAGGTCTCAGATTGAAAATAGGGAAATTAAGAAAGTTGCCAGAAAGCGGGCAATCTAGCTCATTCACGCACACGCGCACACACACGCACACACACCCCAGGCTTAAGATGAGAATAGTCTTGTCCGGAAAAATTGATCGACTTGTGACAAAAGACTTGCAGCAGCTCCACAGAGGCAGCCTCAGGGCAAGACTGAGCGGGTATGGCTCTGGGCTCTCCACTCTACCTCAAGGAGCACAGCATTGCTTGTCTTTCTTTCCTAGGCTCTGGACTCCTTAGCTGTGGCTCTGAGGGCTTGGAGCTCTACTGGGGGAAGCTAGGACCACCAGGAAAACAGTCTCTCTGGTGCCCATCTCAGTGATTCCCTTCCTCTGTTTGGAAACATACACGGCGTAGACGAAGCTTCAAACAGTTCCTTTCACAGACTCCCAAGGGATTGATTGTCTCTCTGAAATGGAGTAAACCCGAGTCACATGGGAAATATTTATAATGGAGACGACCTTCGGACTTGGTCACCAATAAGTGGATCTTGTAGAATATCATCACCCTCTTCTGAACATAATTCAAACAAGCACTATACTTACTTATATTTATCATCTGGTCCTTATTTCAGGAAATCTCTTTCCAACTGTCTGTCATGTATTTATTAACAGCTCTCATAGTCACATAAAATATCAACTAAAAGAAGAAGAAAGATAGAGATGAACTAAAAAAGTTTATCCTGTGGAATTTTAGTTGGGCGCACCCAGCACCACTTTTAATTGAGGAGGTTAAAAGAACTCTTTTTAGTCCAGACTTTCTTTAGAAAGCTATGCTTGAATCCACTTATTTTCCTCTTTCTTTAAGAATAGCCTAAACTGGGGCGCCTGGGTGGCTCAGTCGGTTAAGCATCTGCCCTCGGCTCAGGTCATGATCCCAGGGTCCTGGGATCAAGTCCCACATCAGGCTTGTGAGGAGTCTGTCTCTCCCTCTCCCTCTGCCCCTCCCTCTGCTTGTGCTTTCTCTCTCAAATTAATAAATAAATTCTTAATAAAATAAAATCTTAAAAAAAAAGAATGGCCTAAACTGTTTCTCCTGAAATGTTTTCACTCAATTTAAATCTTTGACGCTGTCATCTTTTTCTTTAATACCTGACTTAGGTTGCGGTCTTTAATTCATAATATTAAAAATAATTTTTTAGACTTAATCTTTCATTATTTCTCTCATGGAAATGAATACTAATATATCTACTTTGTCTTTCACCTTTGTTTTCCCAATTTATTTTCTTATGTAAACACTTTGAAGTACCTTCTTTATTAATTACTTCCATGAAGGAATATTCAGCTTGGTTTGATTAGCACACTATTATTGTCCCATCGTGAACTTCTTCCATGATCATGAATAATTCCAATCTCAATGCCTTAACTTCTGCATTTACAGAATTAAATATTGGGAAACTATGCACTAAAAAAGCAGAATACAAGAGATCTGATTCCCAAATTGACCAATCATTTAGATTTTCCTCATTTATTTATTTATTGAGAGAGAGAGAGAGAGCACACGTGCAGGCCGGAGTGTGAGGGGCAGTGGGAGAGGGAAAAAGAGAATCTTAATCGGGCTTCACACCCATTGTGGAGCCTGATGGGGGGCTCGATCTCAAGACCCTGAGAGCATGACCTGAGCAGAAATCAAGAATCGGACGCTTAACCCACTGAATCCCCCAGGGACCCCTTGATTTTCCTCATCTTTTAAAATTTTAGGATTATAAAGACAAAACTAACAAAGCCAAAGGAATTATATACCCATTTATCTTTACTGTCATATAGATACAGCCTATAATAATATTTTCACTATATTTCCATATGATGTAATATTATATAAAAAGAGTAGTGAGAATAAATACCATTTATGGCTCCTCGCTAGATTGCTGGCACTGTGGTGAGAGCTTTACATATATCATCCTATTTTAATTTCACAACAACCCTACGACATTAGTACTCTTATTTCCATTTTACACATGAAGAGCTTGAGTGAAGTAAGTTATCCAAGTTCATCACCAGCACTGAGTGGCAAGGCAGGGCTCAAGCCCCTTCTATTATACACTCTATTACATTGGTTCCATTTTTATTCTTTAGACCGTAAATGCTGAAGACTGAAGAGTCGTGTGTGTGTGTGTGTTTACATGTGTGTACTGCAAACACTGCGTAAGAGAAACAGAACAGTTATGAAAATGTGAAAAATAGAAGTAAAAATCTACCCCTTTCATATTTTGCTTGCATGTCTCCAACACACAAGAAACCCGGGTGGCACAAAGAAGGAAATAAAGGCTTGGGGGATCTCCTGACAAAGTTCCTTCGATCAAATAAGGTGACTGAAAAATTCAAGCTTATCTATCACAGATTTCAAATCTCTTTGAGTGAAACTATTCTGCTTCGCTCGGTTTTGATTTGATCTTGTAGGTCCTTGTGTTATCAGACAGAAAGCTCTAGGTGTCCTTTATATCACCAGATCAGATATTTTAATTTATTTTTATTTTTTTATTTTAAATTTTTTTTTAAATTTATTCATGAGAGTCAGAGAGAGAGAGAGAGAGAGAGAGGCAAAGGCAGAGGGAGAAGCAGGCTCCCAAGGAGCAGGGAGCCTGATGCGGGGCTCGATCCCAGGACCCTGGGATCATGACCTGAGCTGAAGGCAGACGCTTAACCATCTGAGCCACCCAGGCGCCCCAGATATTTTAATTTAAAATTCAGTGAATAAAATAACACTCATGTGTGCCACATTACCATTAGTTTCTTTTAGGATCCCCCAGTGGAAATCTGGTTTGTGGAAATCTCTATTCAAGTCTTTTTCAAATCCCACATGAAATCTCATTATTATGATTATTTTCATAGATATTCTTATCTGAAGCCACTTGTTTCTACAAGGTAACGCCTACCTCCTCAAAACAAACCATTTATAAATGCTACATCTAGCTTAATGAAACTCCAGCTTCTAATTTGTAGCAAGAGACATCCATCAAATAAATACATTTAAAAAGTTTTTAATGTTTAAAGTGTCATTTGAGCAAACTAGCCCTAACTACAAAGCTACACCAGGCTTTTTTTTCCAAACATTTTTTGCTTTCCTTTACAGGATTTTGATATGCTCCAGTTACGTCCAGGAGTTTAGTAATTCTTAAAACTAATTTAACTTTAATTCACTCTAAAATAATAGCCACATTATACAGCAACATTCAAGGGTCTTTCAGTGTAGGTCTATTTCAGATCTGGAAAAAATTTTCAAAATCTAAAAAGCTCTCAAGAGAAAAAAAAAACATTACAATGCTATTATAATAACTTACTTTCATGACACCACTCATTATTTAAAATGCCACAGTATTAAAAAGGCTAATATGAGAAACTTATTTATGATTTACTTAATAACAGACCTATCCTCAGTAGTCTACTAGTTACTACATTGGATAATAAACTCTCCGTGAAGTCAACCAGATTTTTCACTATGAACACAATTACTACGGCCACCAAATCCTATTCATATCTTTAGAGTCGACTCCTCTGTTTGTCTGGTTTTGTTCCTCTCATTTCCTTCCCCCCAGCTTCCAATGAAACCCTCTGCCTGTGAATTATGTTCTCTCTGCATCTTTATGGAAATAGCCACTGGGAAACACGGTCCTCGGTGGAGTTACATAGTCACAAAAATGCCCTCGTCCTTGCACAGCTCGGGGCATCTCCAGTCCCCTCCCTCACACATCATATGCCATTGCTCTTTGTGCAAGTTACATTTTTGTGGGAGTTAAACAGCAGGAACGGGAACTCTGAGCCTCACTCCCATCCACACTCCAAATTTTCTATAGATCTGTTTGTCACCCCCACCACTGCGATTCGATATTGCAAGGACTTAGGTGATTCTTTATGGGATTTCGGAATAGTACTTTCCCCTGTCTCTGATCCGGGCGCTGGACTTTCAGAGGTATGCTGCTTTGTGTCTCGGGGGCTCTGGGAAGCCTTCCTGGCAGGTTCTGGCGACAGAAGTAACAAGCATCCTAGGGACAGGTGACAATGCAGTCATGTCACTATGCCTTGAGATGCTCTTTGAACAGTGAGCATGATAAGGATCAAAGGAATGAGCACGGAAAGAATATGGAGAATGAGTCTCAGAAAAGGGCCTGAAAATCTGTCACCAGCACTGGCCCAGGACAGAATTGTGAAATATGAAAATAAATATTTATATCCAGTGCTGGCAGCCTCCTTTCCCTTTTTTCATGTTTTCCTTATATCTTGACACCCAGGCTTTTTATACCACACAGTGTTTCCCTGTCCTGGGTCTCACTTCCAGATAGCCCCTGCTTTCTTCCCCTGTGCTCCATCCTGGATTTGATCTTTGCTACAGACCATTTAAACTAATTTGTGTTTATAGGGTAATATGTTCATATATTTCTGCTTTATCTATTTTATGGACAGTTCAGGAAGTATAATGTATTAAGCCAAGTGAATACTGTGGGAAAGACAGATTCAAGAAATCCTGTCTTAGCTCTCCAGTGACCCCCATGCAGGCCAGCCCTATGTCATGTGATCTAGCACCTCACTATATTCTTCTAGACAGAAGATGATATATGGTTCTACATAGAACATTTCTAGATAACCTCTAGTTATCTCCTGAAATAAATCTCAAGCTTTACGAAGTCTCTGCCCTTAACCTTGTAAATGTCACAGAGCTGGACATGTTAATGTGTGCACATCAGGAACACAACACTGGTTAACACAATTTTCACCCCCCAAAAATAAATAAATAAATAAAATAAAGGCCTCTGAGAGAAACACACATAAACACATTATTTTCTTTCGACGAAGCTTCTTACTCTTAGCCCCATTCCTGCCAAGTGTGGTAGCTAATACAAAATCTCCCTCTTCTAGCCTCACTCGTGTCCAGCTTGGAGGTTCTGTCCTTGGAAATGTCTAACGGGAGAAATAAACTTTATTACAAAGGAAGAGGTTTTCAAGGAAGTGAATTTAAATGGAGACCTAAAGGTAAGTAGGAGCTTACAAAGAGTATGGGGAGAAGTACTCCAGACAGAGAAAACTGCAAGGGGCTTGGGGCATTCAGGGACGAGAAAAGAAGGCAACAGGTCTGGGGAACAGTAAACTCACTTCAGACTCCAGCCATATTGTTGCATGGGGTAACTGCACAGGCAGACCACGCCTGGCCTCAGACAGGTGAGAGCAGGCGGATGGGGGGAATGTGACAGGTTTTAGCCAAATTGCACAATCTTATTCTGACATAAAATTACCCACTTTTACTTACAGAATTACTCAAATATACCCTTATTGCCACAGATCTTCAATACAGTCTTCTCTGAAGTCTCTCGAATCCTCTAGAGAATATGTTGCCCATCCTGGGGGTGCAGTAGTCACTTACCCAACAAAACCATGAATTGCTATTCTTGATAAATTCTCCATTCGCAACTAATGTGAATTGACAACTCTCACCTTGTAGAACAATAATAAAATCTGAGCAACCCAAAGTACAGTTTTATTTGAAGCAAGGGGTTTATTAGTCACCTATATGTTAAAAATGAAGTTTCTGGTATATCCCAATTTTTAAGCCTTATCAAATCTTTAGTAGTAATCCACCTGACCAAAATACTTGGTTATTTCCTACATACTGGCACAAGCAACCGTCCATTAAATGATGCTTTGGCATGGAAAAGAAAAATACTCAGAGGTATTTGGTAGTATTTGAAAATCCAGTTCATGTGGCAATAAAAATCAACAATGGCCTTACTTTGCCAAATATGTGTAACCTATATTTGGGGATATAATGAAATTTTCCATACCACAATAATCAAAACATTTGTTGTATGATGCACGCACCGTATAAATTTAAGCATCAAATGTTTTTGAACATGAAGTACATTAGAAACACTGAGTCTCAGAAAAGATCAAATGATACTCACATATGCAAGTGCTTTGAAAATGGTAAAACACTACAAAATATATCAAGTTAGGTATGAAAGTAATATATGCACACAATAGCAGAAACCAAATGTAACCGCATGCCGCAAATGATGTAATGATTCTTATTTGTCTAATTTGCATTTTCAGAAAAGACCGTTCATATGTTACAACAGCAGCTAAGTTTACAACAATTTTTCTTTGTTCTTGGCAAACAAAAAAAGGTTAAGAATTTGCAGACAAGTCTTGGCAAAGAGATATTCTGATGCAGGCTTGCCAATCCCTGAGAGCTACAGTATACAGCTGGAAAACGTTTGGAGGTTATGGACGTGTTAGAAAAACTTTCCGTTAGTACTGCTAATCAGTACAGCAACATCTTCAGGTCATAACTGGGCCTTGAGGAGTATTAAAATATTCCTAGAGCATTTTACACACCGGTTGATTCGTCCCATTCCCATTCAGAGGGTCTCATTTTGATGTGGGAATATTATTTGAGTTGCAATAGTAAAACAGTATAATCAGTAAGTTCCCTAGTCCAACTAAATATGTAATTTGGGGGCACCTGGGTGGCTCAGTCGGTTAAGCGTCTGCTTTCACCTCAGGTCATGATCCCAGGGTCCCGGGATCGAGTCCTGCATCGGGCTCCCTGCCTGCTTCTCCCTCTCTGGCTCGCCCTGCTTGTGCACGTGCTCTTTCTCCCTCTCTCTCTTTCTCTCCGCCAAATAAATAAATAAAATCTTTAAATAAAATAAAATAAATTTGTAATTTGACTTGGATTACCACATTTTGTACCGTCAGAGGTCAACTGGACTATTTCCCTACCACAAAGGTTTGTTTTCTCACCCAGAGTTTCACTGGTAGGCATGAAAAAAGCTTTTAATTCTATTCTCAAAGAAGAGACAAACTTTTTTGTAGCCAACGATACCTCTGGCTGGACACGTGTATCCACAGACCAGACCGGGAGCTTGAGAGGAAGGTGGAACCGGAAGGGAGTTTTTAGATCATGCAATTGATTTCACTGACCCATTACCCCATTTGACAGATTGAGCCTGAGCCCCAGGGAGGCACTTCTAGTCTCGCCGTGTTTCTAGGCCTTTTATTTAAAGTGACAAATCAACTGCTGTAGGAGAAATGATGGCCACATTTTTTTTTTTTTTTCTGAAGAGCTACATGTTGCAAGAATTTTTACTCTCCTTTCCCTTTTTCTTGCTTGTTCAGACAGGATGCATTTCCTCTTTGTCAGCCTGTCTCAGGCCCCACATTCTTTTGCCCCTTATATGGAAAGGTTCCACTTGCTTAAACATGTTGAGAAGCACAAATAAAAAGGAGCCACTAAAAAGATTTACATATATATCTTATGCATAAATATCTATACAAGGTTCAGTACACCAATGAACACAAAAAATTACCTAAAATAAACTATTTTACAAAACAGTTGCCCATGATTTGACATTATTCTGGTGTCATTAAAATGGCCTTACTTACATACCTCTCTGTCTTTATAGAAAAGGTCACAGTTTTGTTGTCCCAAGTTTTCCCATGAACCTATCTTCATTTGGATCATTTTAAAACTAAAACAAATAAAAGGAAAAAAAAAAAACTAGACCAAAATAGATACCCTGACACTATTTTTAAAAGAACGCGTTTCTTCTACATCTTTTTGTTGTTTTCAAGTTACAAAATAAAAGGACACTTATTATAAAGAAATTTGAACAGCCCAAGACTATAAAAAGGAAAAAATGGATATTCTTCCCTCTAACCCATTCAACTAATCCTTCAGAAGCATCCATCGTACACAAAAGCCAATATGGTATTGTATTTAAGATTTTAAATCCTGAAATCAACCAGTCTGGCTTCAAATCTTGGCCTGCCACTTCCTAGCTGTGTGGCCTCAAACAAGTTAACTAGCTTTTCTGTGCTTCATTCACATCATCAACAAAAGGCACTAATAAAAAGCACTTATCATCTAAGGCTGTTGTACAGGATAAATGAGATAAAGGTACCTCGAAGAATGTCAGACATAATATAAATGCTCAGTCAATCTTAGCTGTTATTATCAAGTCCTTTTGAAATGCAAAGAAAAGTATAAGCTATTATAAATTACACAGCTACAGGAATAAGCTATATATTTCAATAAAGATGGGGGGAAAAAACCTTCCACCCGCACTGCCACCACCACCACCATCAAAAAGCTATAAAAAATAACAACTATTGAAAGAAATTCTTGGATCATGAAGCTATGATATAAATTTATATTTCATTATTCTGTACTTCAACGTCAAATTTACTTTAACAAATTAGTAGTAGTAATGCTAACTGGCTAAAGTATAAGGCCTACATCAAAACCTTTTGAAAAGTAGACATGACTTTTGAAATCATTTGAATAAATTTTATTTGAAAAGTAATTCAAGATACCTTGACTAAATATGTGTGCTTATATGAGTATCAAACAGAAATATCTTTCCAGCTAAATTCCAATTCCTTTAGAAGTTCCTCCACTCTCCACATTCCCCCATAATGCAGTGTCCTCTCTCCCACTTCTTTCTCCTGGTTCCCGAATAATAAGGAAGGCCGGCTCAGGAGCTGGAAGCCTGTGGCGTAGAACTACCTGTCTGTTGATCACGTCGCAGCCGCCCACTTGGCCTGTGCTTGGCACCGAGGAAACCAAAACAATGTCGAGCCCAAGACTGGAGCTTCTACGCCAGTCCCACCCTACTGGTCCTGGTTGCGTCCTTTGACTCTAGTTCCTTAGCAGCCATAACATCTCAGGTCCTCAGGCTGCACTTTGCATTCCGGGTCACAGCCGCGCACTCCTAACCCGATGGCTACCCATCACCTCCTCATCTGCTCTGAAATCTCCTCTAAAGTGCACCTTTACCTTTACATAGTGTAGTTAATGTTACAAGAGTCTTGCCTCATTTGAGAGCTCCTGGTTTTTTATCAGTGACTACGTCCGACTGACTCAAACACAAGCCATGCAAGTCACCTGACAAATCATAATTTGGATACGCTTCGCCAAAGTTCTCAAAGCCCACCGAGTGAAAGAGACTTAAAATCATCCAGCTACTGTGGCTCCTTTCAGTTTAAGTATGAAACACATGTGCATCATCAGGGCTATAAAACTGGTCAGAAGTGTCCGTGATGATCAGGAAAATAATGAGAACAAGTGTATATTTTTACAGTATTATAGAAGAGGTTTTCTACAGAATTTTGGGGCTATATGCAGCTCTTACTCACTCATAATACATTCGTTTCTAAAGAGTCTCTGTATCCCACAGAATGATGTGCACGTGTATGCGTGGTGTGAGAACCAAGAATGATGAGGCAAGGTCATAAGTTTGCTTACTGATGTATTTCTTGATAAAAATCTGTTATGTTTTTCATAATTGTTTGAACATGTATATCTGGTTACTCTGAGATCTGGAACAGTTTCCATCTTATCTGGGCTAGCTGGTAAAAATCTCAGTACATAATTCAAATATTTCAAAAATATACCCTCATTTCCTCAAAATTGATTTCAAATCCTTAATCTTTGGGATTGGTGAGAAAATCAACATCAGTCTTTTTAGGATCCCCTTCCCAGTGATTTTTTTTCCAGGATCCTGGGTGGATGGACAGAAGGAGAACTGAGGATACCCCTTGGTCCTGAAGTATCCATCCTCCTTGACTGCTGCGAAGAGGCTAGGTCTCAGTGTGCATGGTGTGGCGTGGTGTGGTGTGGTGATCTTGGTGTTTTTGGGCAAAAGTTTGAGCCTTTTTGTAGCCATAAACAGTCATCTCTTCTCTGAAGTCATTCTTCCTGCACTCATCTGTCCCTCCATCCCTCTCCCTCCACCCTTCCTGTCAATGAGGTGAACCTATTCATTAGGGTCATACAGCCTTGGCTGGGTGTCTTACTGTCTCCTTAGCAGTATTGCCCAAGAAGTGGAGTGTGAGTCCTTTCATTGGCTCTCCCCACAAACCTGTAAACACTCCTCTCCTCTTTCTCTCCAACTTATTAGAATCTCTTTTCAAAAAAATGTCCAGGATAGCCATGTTCTTTCACCTGTTCTGGCCAAGACACTTTTCCTACAGTTAAGAATCTTCTCCCTCTTCTGGGGCTAAGCTGGAGGAGGGAAATAAGCCAAAAAACAGAACTTCACAGGCCATGCCACATTCCTTCCCTCCAGCAGTAATTTCAGGGTCTGAATGAAAGGAAAGTAAAAGGATCAAGACAGATCAAAATGTTAATCTCTAAAAATATTAACTCCTGCCTCCCACCACCACCATATGCACACATCAACCAGCCAAGACATCATAAATATTAATGACTTGCTGGAAAGTAGCGTGGTTCAAGGCAAGTGTACAAATGTCTCTTCAGGACCCTCAACCTTAAATCCAAAATGAAACTCACGAGCTCGCCCTCCTCAATTAAATTCTCCTCTGCCTTTTCTTTTCTCTATTTCTATTACTAGAATCATCAGACAAGCAACATACCAAGCTAGAAAGTGGTGTCACCTTCAACTTTTTCTCCTCTCCCTTAATCTCTTCTATCCCTCAAATAACAAATCAACTCCAATCTAATTTGGTTACAGCTTCTAGGCTTCCCTCTGGAGCCTGGGGCCACTCTGCCTTAATCCAGCTCTCTCTGTTTTGAAAGTCTTAAGTATTCTCTTAGATTACAAAGTAATATTTGAATATTACAAACAATTCAAACTGTATACAAGTATAAAAAATAGACAGTGAGGACCTCCTAATAATTTCATATATCCGAATGACTGCTACCATTTTGATATATATATTTTTATAGGAATACAGCCAAATAGAAAAGTTTGTTTTTGTTTTCACAAATATGAGTTTATATTGTACATATCACTTCGCAATTCTTCCCCCAGTTTTATGGAGATGTAATTGACATACAGCGCTCTGTACCTTTAAGGTGTACAGACAGCATAATGACTGGACTTCCATATATTGTGTATATGTATATTGTGCAATGTTTTAATCCATCATCTCAAAAGATACAATTAAAAAAAAAAGAAAAGAAAAGAAAAAGATTTTTCCTTGGGATGAGAACTCTTAGGATTGACTCTCTTTTTTTACCCTCATTTTATTTACCCTCATTTTTTCAAAGTTGATTTCAAGTCCTTCCCGTTGGGACTGGTGAGAAAATTAACCTCAGTCTCCTTAGGATCCTTTTCAAACATGCCATATCTTTTCAAATAAACCATACGGCAGTGTTAACTTTAGCCATCATGCCGTAGATCAAATCTTTAGTATTTATTTACCTTGTCACTGGAAGTTTATACCTTTTGACTACCTTCATCCAATTCCCCCTTGTTTTGCAACTTCAAATAAAACAAAAACATATACTGTGGACATCTTTTCATGGTAAGACATATATGGCTATAATTCTTTTTAATGGTTGAAAAGTATTACTTTGTTTAGTATATCACAGTGTAATCCACCTTATCTGGATGAACTTTTGGGTTGCTACTGCACTGAACACCCCTCTAACTATATCATTCTACTCTTGAGCAAAGATTTCCAAAGGGTTAATAAATACTAACAAATTACCTTTCCGAAACAGTGTACATATTCCCACTGAAAGTGTATGAAGGTGCCCCTCATTACTCTTTGACTGAATTATTGCAACCTAATCTTAATTGTTTTCTTTGCCAACAAATTCTCCCCACTCTGGTTTATCATTTTCATGGCCACCAAAGTTGTTTTCCTAAAAAGAACAGAAGCAGATCATAACACTTCCTAACTTAGTTGCTTCTGTCTAATCTCTGTCACCAAAAGATGCAACTGACCCCGGAAATGTTCCAATAGACTGGAACACAGACCGGCCTCAACCTACCATTTTAGTTTCTTCAGTGGACATAGCCTCCTGCAAATCATACTCAGGATATTAAGAATGTGTTCATTCGGGGCACCTGGGTGGTGTAGTTGGTTAAGCATCTGCCTTCAGCTCAGGTCATGATCCCGGAGTCCTGGGTTCGAGTTTGGATCAGCGGGGAGTCTGCCTCTCCCTCTCTCTCTGCCCCTCCCCACTGCTTGTGCTCTCACTCTCAAATGAATAAATACAAAATCTTAAAAAAAAGAGAGAGAAATCTCTGATTTAGCATAATTGTGATGAGTTACACTGAAGGAGACAAGGTCACCCTGAAGGGGATCAGGATATGCTGCCCCAACACATGCCACTTTGACATCAGGATTACTTCGAGCTGAAGGTAACTAAGAATCAACAGATGCGGGGAGAATTCTCTGCCCTCCCTTCTCTGCCTGAAGGCAAGGCATACATTTCCCTTTGAGGAAGGTGCTCCCTCTTTCCTGTACCAGCAAGAGAAAAGTGACTCTTCTCATCTCAGAGGGCAAGTCAACCCCAACATGAGTTTGCATAAACAGACCTTACTACAATAGCCTTTCTCTTCCATTAGCTTCCCCCATATATTTCCCAGTCGCTTCCCTACAATTTGTCATCCTTTGGAGTTCAAACCCTCTCTCATCCCATAAGAGATGTATATAAGTCCCAGACCCTGATGACTGTTTCACTTCTTTACTGTGAACGACAAGTGCATGTAAATATTAATAATAATTGTCTGTTTTTTCCTCCTGTTAATCTGTCTTTTGTTAGTATAATTCGGAGTCCTAAGCAAGTAGAGGAAAAGTTTTCCTCCCTGACAGTTCTGACATGAGGATGGGCTGGGACAGGTTGGGATTCCCACTCACTCAGAAGCCTGTTGCTGAGATCTCCAGACCCTAACCAAGCCAGCAAAGGTGAGTGTTCTTGCCAAATCAGCCTCTTGGGCTCAGAGTCTCGTGGAGGGACTGCAGTAAGAACCTCTCCTTGTGTTTTTCTTTCCAAGACTAGATTGGCAGGAGGAAGCATTTGTAAGAACCAGCACATTGGGTATTGTGACTCTTCTGATTTTTAGTTCGCATACTTTCATTATTGATCCTTTCCTTCTTGGAGAGAGCTCTTGTTTTCTCATCTCTGCTTTTTGTGTTGGTCATCAGAGGGACGAGAATAATAGGGAAAACATACGCATGAGCCTGTTGTTTGAACTGGCTTACAGTTTTCACTGGACCAGAATCTGTTTGGATAAACTTTGCTATAGGTCACCACTAAAAAAAAAAAAAAAAAAAAAAAAAAAAGAGGTTCTTTTGCCTTGATTTGGGTCCTGAGAGCTTGGCTTAGGTCTAGGACAGTATTCTCTCTGGTTTTCCACCTGCTGGGACTGCAAGTCATTGGGCCTGCATCTGGAGGTAGCCAGCTGTCGGGTTAGGAACCCGAGACATAAGGTACTAGAGCATCACTTTCCATCTGACTATTTCAGCTCTCAGCAGAGTTTGTCCAAATAAGGATCTTAGCCCATAAGGGAACTTTGTCATCTTTTTCTCTGCGCCTTATTAGTGCTGAGAAAGTCCCATGTCCGAATGGTCTGCCTGGTGTGACAGATGAGCAAGTCTGGGGTTGGAGGCCTCTCACTTTGTGGGAGACTGGAGACACATGTTTTCACCAACACCATTCTTACTGCCCATGCCAACAAAGGTCTTTGTTTTCTTTCTCTTTGGCTTTCTTAGGGAGTGACTTTGGGGCTGTATCTTCTGCACCCTCCTTGGGATGCTTCTTGTAGCCAGGATTCGGTTCTATAAAGGCTTATTGGTTTTGTGTCCTATTTTGGAAGAGGTATTCCTTTGGAGATCCTAAATCATCAGTAGCCCGATGACAGTCTTTGGATTTGGAAAGGTTTTATATTTAAAAGAATTTTTAGAGAACTCTCACCCTAAATAAATGTTTTATTGGTACCTGTAGGGAGATCCAATTGAAAGAAGAAAAAAAAAAAAACCCAATATCATGGCTAACCTAAAAAGACTCCCTTAATAAAACCACAGAGCAGAAATCAGATTTACAACAAACTTAAGATCCCACCACAAACACCACCCCCCACCAACTCCTTTTATAATGCCTGCTTAAGAAAGCTTAAGCTGTCAGGAGGATTTACTGTTTATCCCAGAAAGAGCAAAAACAAAACAAAAAAACCCAGAAATAGGCAAATATGCCCCTAAACTCCTTAGAACTACTTGAAAGTTTGTACCCTTTCGCTCCTGCTTTGAGATGTAAATCTTCTACCACCCAGAACTGTCTTCTCAAGGACAGGAGACATCTCCTTGAAATATAAGCCCCTAAGGGAATAACTTTGGCTTCCAGTGCAAAGAGCACCTTGCTTTAACTTCTCAGTAGACTGAAACAACCACCTGGGATTAAAGCCACAGCCTCCATAAACGACATGTCCAGGAAAAGTCTTTAAAGTCTCCCCCACAAATAATGGTAAAAAGCTTTAGCTTTTTTATTGAGCATATTGAGCAGATGACTGACTTGGTCTATCTGCCATAAATATAATTAGGATTAAAAAAAAGGCAAAAATGAGAACCAACACTTATATAAATTAGTGACTTTTGTGTTTCTAGATGTATACCTGACCCATGGCCGAAATCTTAAAATTAAAAAAAAAAATTAAATCTTTATTATATGTGTATGTATGAATGTATGTATGGTACATATATGTGATATTTTCTTACCTCTGAATGGTATTACCAAATTAATAAAGGAGCACTATTCTAAATGAGCTTAGAAAAAAGTAGGCACTTATAAGTTAAACTTGAAACTCCCAGAAATATAGGCACTAACTCAAATGCTTTTCTTTTTTTTTTCTTAACTTTTTAAAAAATATTTTATTTATTTGATGGAGAGAGAGAGTACAAGCAGGGGGAGCAAACAGGGGGAGAGGGAGAAAATAGGCTCCCCGCTGAGCAGAAAGCCCGATGCAGAGTTCCATCCCAGGATTCAGGACCCTGGGATCATGACCTGAAGCAGAAGGCAAATGCCCAACTGACTAAGCCACTCAGGTGCCCCCCAAGTACTTTTTAAGTTCATGTGATCCAGAATAATCTTTCTTGAATAAAACCAGTTCAATAGCATTGGTTTAATAAAACATTTTCAGAGTTGTCAACATTAAATGTAACACCCATTTACATCTTATTGTACTTGAGTTTACTAGCCAAATAAGCTAACATAACTACTAGATGTTTAAGATGATTTTTACATCTTATTGTACTTGAGTTTACTAGCCAAATAAGCTAACATAACTACTAGATGTTTAAGATGATAAAAGTTATATATTTGAGGGGCACCTGGGTGGCTCAGTCGTTAAGCGTCTGCCTTCGGCTCAGGTCATGATTCCAGGGTCCTGGGATCGAGCCCCGCATCGGGCTCCCTGCTTGGCAGGAAGCCTGCTTCTCCCTCTGCCACTCCCCCTGCTCGTGTTCCCTCTCTCGCTGTGTCTCTCTCTTCAAAGAAATAAATAAAATCTTTAAGAAAAAAAAAAAAAAGTTATATATTTGATTTTAATCAAATTGAGTCATTGTTCTGACAAATTTCATTTCAGCAATAACTAACTGTGTTTTATAATGTATCAGCTTAAAAATAACTTCCCATATCTTTTTGGTAACTTGAAAACTTAAAGTTATATTAAGTTAATGGATAGATATTCACTGAATATCTAGATCATTACCAAATAAGATAAAATACCTAAATATTAACTACTAAGCATAACTTCAAGTTTATTTACTTTTGGCTTCTTAATTTTACAGAAAGACTAAAATATGTTAGTAAACATGTTCTTTTGCCACCTTGATAAACGTTACTATGAGGAAACAATCTTTAGACACTATCAAATGGTGTATTCATAAATTTGCTCATCTAGTACAGAATTTGGATTGTGACAGACAGTTCCCAATTGTCCACTTCTTAGTTTTCACTGGAAATTAAGGCTACTGAAAGTTAGAATTCTAATAAATATATGTAAATTAACTATAGGAACAATAAGAATGAAGGGAAGAAAAAACAAACCTCGGTATGCAAAGTATACAAGGAAAGTATAAGATGTGTTTTCCTTAAAAAAAAAAAAAAAAAAGAGTGATTTTGCCCTAAAGTAGGTTACAGGTCATTTAAAGCCCATTACAGAAGAAGAAAGTAGAAAATGGACAAAAATCTGAACAGATATAGAAAATTGGAAAGGATCTATGAAAAAAGGGGAAAAGAAGGAGAAAGAGGAAGAATCTTATCTTGTGAGGTCAAGCTGGCTAAGACTGAATGGATTTATTTATAAAGTTTTTTAAAAGATGAGCCCAATAGTGTACTGAAGTAGGACTAGAGTTTGGCTTTCTTTCTCTGCTAAAACAATAAAATTGTGTTGGATTATTGGTCTATTCTTTTTTAAAATTTTTATTGATTATTGGTCTATTCTTCATAAAAGAGTGTGAAGATTGTGAAGTAACGATTCTTTACTTCTTGAGTCATCCACATAGGAAATAAAGATTCTGTGTTCTTCACGTTGCCTTTATCATAATGTCTTTGATTATTTAAGAAAACGGAGTCTTCTCAATATTGAAAGAGTTAAGTTCTTTTTGCTTGTTGTTGTTTTACAATCATGTTATCTTCTACATCTATTTTTAAAATATTTTATTTTCACTTTGGTTAAATAATTGAAGATCTAGCATTGCTTCATAGTGATCTGTGTTCTTATTTAATTGAATGTTCAAACCTTTTGACATTTTAGACAACTTTCCCAAATCAAATTCTTAATGAAGTCTTTGTGACCTTTGTAACATTGACATTTCCTAGACAGTCCCTGGAAAATTAGCCTTTGACCAATTTTAATGAAATTAGATTTATTTTGCAAAGAAAATTATCTTTGATCAAACTGAGGGTGATTGTAGAGGAAATACTGTGTTTCATGGAAAACAACAACTCACTTTTGTGGGTGTCCATTGTCAATGAAGTACTTTCACTCCTTTGTAAATGGGATCCTGCCATCTTGCAATTAAGGTCTCCAATTTTCTCCTGCCCTCCTGACTTAGCATCAATGAGGACTAAACATGCCCTTTTCCTGAAGCTCTGCAAGTTCAAAGAATTTATCACCACAATGGTTTGGGCCACTCAGGAAGCTTACCAGAACCTGGTCCTGGGGCCTCCAGGACATAACCATGACTGTGAGACCACCATGACTATCCTCACTCTGCCATCTAAAGACGCTTTGCATCCAACATTTAGAAATCTTCTTGACTGCCCTCGGGACTCAAAAAACTGGATTTATGCTCTGCTCCAACCATGAATCTTTTTCTTTTGTTTCCATAGAAATGCCCCTCATTGAATGCCCAGTTGCTCACACCATATAAAGGTCCAACTTCAGGGGATGCCCTACTCCCACTTGTACCACTGTCTCCTGAAATGAGACAGAACTGTTTAAACTGACCTATTCCTAAGAATAGGTTTAATTTGAATATGGGATAATGTGCTTGTATTGTTCTATCTGCTTATTTATTCTTTTTTTAAATCTGTGTTCTTCTGCCCCTTGGCAGATCCCTTACTCCTCAGCTACTAACCCTTTTCTCTATTCTCTATAGCAACCAGCTAGGCTTTTGATGTGTGAAAATTGCTCAAAAGTTTCAGATGGGGGGAGATGAAGGGAATCAAATTATGCCACCCCAAAATAACAAAATATTCCAATTTGGCATAAGGACTATTTTGAGCTGAAAGCAATTGAAAATCAACAGATGCAGAAGTTCTCTGCCTTCCCCTTCTCTACCTGAAAGAAGAAAGGCATAAATTTCCCTCTGAGGATGATGCTTCCTACCACCCTACCCCTCAGCACCCACCTCGATACCAAGAAGAAAAATTGATTCTTATCATCAAAGATATGGCGAGTCAAGATGAGTTTTCATAAAAAGATCTTACTAAAATAGTCCTTATCTTCTATTAGTTGCCACTACATATATCTTAGTTACTTTGCCACAACCTATGCTCCCTTGAAGTCTAATCCCCTTTTCCTTTAAGAAGGGTATACAAGCCCCCAAAGTCTAACTACTTCTTTGAGTTTGACTACTTTTCCGTGAACTCCTGTACACACAAATATCTTTTGTTTAATGAAGAATAATAAAAATTGTATGCCTTTACTCTTGTTAATCTGCCTTTTGTTATTCTAATTCACAGGCCCCCACAAACTGAATCTAAGAGTATAGAGGAAAATATTTTTCTCTCCAACTGCCCCCTTGCATAATCTTTCAGACCCAGGCTAAAAGTGTATATTTGTTAGTTCACTGGTCAGCTTGTGATGTGAACCAGAACAAGGTCAACTCTTTGGTACTGGAAGCTTCCTGAACTTGGATCTTTATGGCCCCAAAGGCTTTGAAAAAACTAGTGGAAACAGAACAACCTATAAGTTAAGAAACTATAATTATGCTGAATTTAAATTCAATGTCTTCGGTGTTAGAAATTTTGATATTTCTGTTAAATTCCTTATGGTGAGACTCATATAGATCAATTAGAAAATTTAAAAATTATACTCTATGGGCATCTGGATGTGAAAACATGATATTTGAACCGGAAGACACAGAACCAAGATTCCATTCTTAACCCTGACTCTTCCTGTGTGATTTGGGGCAACTTACTAAAAGTCTCTGAATCTATCTCCTTATGGGGAAAAGAGGAATAAGGATTTGTATCTGCTTTTCCTATGTTACAAAATTACAGTAGGGATCAAATGAGATGGATGCATGCATATATTAGTAATCAAGTACTAAATGGAACTTTGTTTTTAATATAGAGAGGAAAGGCATTCTAGGCTTATTGATTCTTTCCATATTTATTAAATTTAACTCAGCAATTAAAATAATAACAATAATAAGGCAAGTGGGTCCTAATAACGTATGGTCCTATGTGTCTTATAACATTTAAAAAAGTCTGAGAACTCAAATGAGAGACAGACCCTACTTGAGTCCATGTACCTTTGTTAACCACCTTGCCACACACCATCCTTTCTCATTTTAGATGAAAATCTCCTGAGCAATTTCTAAAGCGTTCAGGGACTTTCTGTGGGCAGGCTTATCAGATAAAAAGTCAGCCCAGACAGAATAACAAAGCAATTGCTTTTCTAACATCTAGTACTTCATTAACTACTATTTAGGGGAAGAGCTAAAAACAATAGAAACCTGCTGAGAAATTTGCTAAAATCTTTAGAGCTTTTCTGAAAAAGCTAACCAACTTTAGTGGAGGATTTCATTTCCCTCTTACCTGGTATTATTTTTCCGGTTTAATATCATATATCTTTATAAAACTCCTGGAGGAATCTTTTAAAATTGTTATAAATGTATTGCATTCCGCCAGACCACTGCAGAGTGGTTATTGTCCTCTGAAATAACTGGTCTGATGCAGTTCACCAAGAAAGGCTGATTTGATGAGTCAAAGATAGCAGTCTGAGAAGCAGGGTAGACTGCCCTGGGAAGGTCCCTTTTCCCTTGTCACTGCCAGCCACAATTACCAGTGTTACCCACTGACTCTGTTTCAGTGTTGAAGCAAAGAACCAAAGGGAAAGAAATCAGAACCACAGATGCAATGGGAAATTTTCTATGTTCTTCCATTTTGTTTTTTACAGTGTACTTTATGTTTACAACTCCTAAGGAATAGTTAACATGTCAGCAAGCTATTCCCTGGCAGGAATTATACACAGAACCCGAATTACACACTTTGTAATTTTACACATTATATTTGCAGGTTTGGAAATGGGGAGTGTATAAAATTTCCTGCAAAGGAAAATGAAGCTGGATGTTGAGGCACAAGAAAGAGCTAGAAAAAATTATTCAGTAATTGCCCAGGTGAAACATCCGTCTGAGTAAATCTGGATATTCATTTTTTGAAGCTCTTGTTTTCACGAAAAGATGTGTTTTTTTATTTTTATTTTTATATGAATTCTATTGTCTCCATTTAGCTTTTACACATGGCCACTAAATGATTTTGTCTGTTTGTTTTGGTCAATTAGGCCATTTGGGCTTTTTCATCATGGCTGATCACTAAGTGATTGATCAGGTAAACAGGATAACTCCTTGATCCCCTTCCCCATAGAAATGTGCATCTTTTGTCCATTTCATCCAGGCAGGATTTTTAAAATATCAACAAGTGAGTCATTTCAGCTGTGTTTTGAGACACAGTGCTGTTTAGATGTGCAATTATATTATGAAGTTTAAGGAGCAGGTGAAAATAGGATACATAATATAAAAAATAAATATGAATTTAAATGTGTATGGGAGAAATACACCAAAATAGTAAAAATATTGAAAATGATTTTCTCTAGTGGGGCAATTATGGTTTATTTATAGTCCTTGGTAGCTTCCAAATGTTCTGCAATAAACATATATTATTTTTATCATCAGAAAAGGAAGTCAATTTTATAAGGGAAGCATATAAATAAGTTTCTTAAGAGCAAGAACTACTTCTATTCATCTTTGAATTCTTCACAGTGCAATTTAATTGGAGAAGTGTTTTATTATTGTAAAAGCCACTTGATTACAACACAGCATTTGCCACAAACAGGCAATTAGAAAAATATATTGCAAAATGACGTGATTGCTATCAACACCTAAAAAATCCTCTCCGCATTTCCCCTTCCATTATTCTGTTAGTTCCCTGCAAACACCTTTAAAAGTTCTTCTTTTAATAAAATGATGGATTTATAAGCATAGAATCTCAGGATTGGAGGGGAACTTCAAGATCATATATTCTAACATCATCTGGAATTATCCACCTGAAACCCAAAATCCTCCAACAGTGGGGAATCCATTACCTTTCAAGGCAGTTCATCCTTGCAACTTCAGCAAGGTTAACAGCAGCTTTTTTTATATTTCTTACCCAATTTTTTTTCCCCTGACAGAGAATAAAGACGCTTGGGATGGATTTCGTTTCATTATTAGTAACAAGGACTCTACTGTACCAAACCAGCTGAGGGATGAAAATTACCATATGGCTAAAGATTGCAGCTTCCAATGAAGCATTTTCAGGGATGTAATTGTGTTTATGTGAAACGCATCACCCTTCTGAGCCGCTTGGTCTTTCAACCTATGTTCCAGAAGATGCAATCCTCCATCTTAAGTCACAAAATCACTTCCATTATTTAATTTTCAGCAAAGAAGAAATAATTGACCTGCAAGTATAAAAGGCAGCTGCTCTTGGCCAGTCACTCCAGCGTTTGTTAAAGTTCTGAGATACGAAGGTGAGCCCAGAGAGGGCCCTTGCCCAGTGAGTGGTCTGTTAAGCAGAGCTAATCCAGACTCTTGTTTGTCTTTCTCTGTGGGCCTCAGAACCTTTCATTGAGCTTCTTAGTTCAGCTGTTCTAATGGGCTGAAAGTCACTAGTCTGGTGTCTTATGTGATTTTTAGAGCATGATGAAGAAGAAAAAAGGCTCTGGCTCACAATAAAAATCCAAAGCTTCCCCACCTCCTCCGTAGATACCTAATTTAACACACAGAAGGACTCTTAATTATCTCCATTTGGGTGGAATGGTGACGGTGACGTTGCTACTGGAAGTCACTCGCAGTAGAGTTTGTTTTCAAAATGAAGCAGCAAGAGAGCTCTTTCTACCTTGGATAGAAAAGCTAGGTTTTAATTAGAACCCTGTCTCCACCTTATCATTATTACTTTTTTGGTTTTGCTACCACCGTGTTATCAGAAACACTTCAAACCCTTCTTGTTCATAGTGTTGGCTAAAAATGCAATGATCTAACCCACATCACCTCTCTCCCCACCACACGCTCAAAAACTTATCGAATGAAAATGTGTTTAATGAAACAACTGCCTAGCCACGGGAGGTGCAGTTCTCAGAAATTTGGGCTGTGAGAGTACAAAGCATCCTAAGGGTTGCAAGTAAGTGAAAACAGAGGGGTGAATACAACTGTTCGAGTGCAAGGGCAAAGAACAAGACCTATTTAAAATAGTTCTTGGGTCCTTGCACTTTCTTTTTGCCTCTGAAGTGCTCATATTTTAGAGTTTATTTTCTTGAAGAATAAAGGATTTGCTCTTTAAGGATGTGTGTCTGTAGCTGGATAATCAACCAGTTCTTCGGCATGTTTCATAGGCGTGCTACCGTCCAGGTCTGGAGCGTACTAGCAGAGATTTTGTAGGTGGATGCATGCTTTCTCCAAAATAAAAACAAAAACAAACAAAAAAACAGTGAAAAAGAAGAGTAAAAAAAAAAAAAAGGAAGTAGAAAAAGGAGTAAAGACAAAATTCTGGGAGCATTGGTGCTTAGAAAAACCTGAACACAAGGTTGCAAAACCAAATGTCAGGCAGGTCAACTGAAAATAAATCTATCAGGGACTCAGCCTCCTGATGCAATGCTGTGGCCGAGTAATTAACTTTCATACCACTTAATTCCACAAGGATTTGTTGGACACCTCTAGTATGTGCTCAACACTGGGCTAGGCCCTGATGAATCATAGAGCTAATCTGATCCCCATGACTGTTGGGGGAGAAAATTGCCTTTTTACATCCTGACTCAGATTTTTGTCTCAGTTGGATAAATGCCTCTGATGAGTGAAATAATTACAGGGAGCACATACAAAAATGTAGACTTATGCATTAAAAAACATCATATACTGATATTTCTTGGTTACGTAGTGCAATTGACTTGATACTTATCAGAATTTAGTCCAATTTTCCACCTTTTCAGAGAAGAAGTGGTGGTAAAAGTTTTATAGCATGGGAGGGAGAATGATAGCTCACCCTACTCCCAGATAATCCAAAACAAAACAATTCCTGTTTGTATCCCTTTGGCCTCATAAACGCCAGAGGATGTGACGCCAAGTTCAGGAAGGTGTTGTCCATAGACCCAAGTATGTTATGGTGCATCTTCTATTGTGCATATGGGGACTCAGCATTCATTGCCCTGAATATAATATATAATTCCCAGAGACATCTTTGTAGTCAGTTGAGATAGCCTTTTCCTCTAGCAGCTGCGCATGAGCCTGGGCACGGGCCTGGGGATCCATTCTAAGCCAGACTACCCGGGGAGAGGATCTTTAATACATGGTATGTATCCAATCATATGAAGTTGACAGAACTGAAGGGAAAAGAAGCTTCTATTTTGTTTGTGCAAGAGAACATTCTGGCCCTATCCTCTTGGCCTCAAAAATAAGTTAATCTGCTTCTGCTCTAGTCTCCTATTATAACAATTAAGGAGTAAAGCATCTTCTTCTACGTGGTAGGAGTGCTTAGGAAATTTATGTAAATAGTAATTTTTTACAAACATACCAGGATAACAGGTTCAAATACTTCTCTCCTTGAATATATTGCATCCTCTATGTGCTGTAATAAAATAGGACTGTTTTTCTTGTTGAATTGGTTCTTTACAATTAGTTCCAAAGGTACTAATTTGAGAGAAACTTAAAGAAGTTTCAAAGTCACCAAAATAATTATGTTGGCATCAACTAATTGATCATCTGTATGGGTCAGACATTATGCTAGGCCTTTTAGGGATCTTTTCCACCTTATCTTCCCAAGATTTCTGTAGGGCAAATGTCGCTACTCCAATTATAGAGATTCCTTAGCACATATATTAAGGTTTGGCAGTGACTCCCTGAGAATAAGGAAGAAAACAAAATTAGTCCCCTCAAAACATTTGTAAACATTGACCCTTGATTTGCTACATAGTCTTCTGATACCATCAACACAGCATACCAAGAAGTACCAAGGATATAAAATCTAAGATCAGAAACTATAATGTGAAGTCACAATAGTGGTGCCAAACGGTGATGGGCAGGTAGAGATCAGAACAAGATGGACAAGCACCCTTCCCTGAGGACAGAATGGGTGTCCTTGCGCTCTGATGTTCTGATCTTTCTCTACGTGACCATGAGTGAGTAACTGTACTCCTGTTCCGTATTTAGTATCAATGATACCAACGAAACACTTTGACCCTAACAGGTACTGAAATAACGAGGACCCACTATTATCTACTTCAAAAATCACAGAGACTGACTCAAGAACGGTCCCTCAAGTCATCACACCCTACTCCCTATTCATTCCCATGAGGCACAATTCTAAAACTTGAGAGCACATCAGAATCACCCAGAGGGCTTATTAAAACACAAGCTGGCCCATGCCCCTGAGCTTCTGATTCAGTAGGTCTGTCCTGGGGCCCAAGAATTTGCATATTTAACAAGTTCCCAGGTGATGCTGATACTGCTGATCCGGGAACTACATTTTGAGGTCCCTATAGGCATATACAATTTACCTGTATTTAGAACACCCAAAGTCAAGAATTAACAAAGAATAATGAAGGAAAACAGAGAAGTCTTCCAATCAGGCTCCAAAAACTATTTTTTGGAAGAGTCTTGAAACATTAATCTCTTAAATATTAAAGTGGCAGTGATGACAACATTTTGGATGAGCCAAAGGTTGGCTGTATTTTCCACGGATAATACGTGCCAACTATTGTTAAATGAAAGCCTTTTACAGCCATGTGGAGAACTATTATGAGTTATTAATTTAAATGCTTACCTTCTACTACTTCATATTTTTGACTATCTTCAGCCCTAGGATCACACAATCTTGGTCCTTCACCAGGAAGAAGCCTGGAAGGCTCCTTAGAAGAAGTCTACCTGTCATGCCCGCCCTGGGCCAGGTGCTTGCCATCACCTTCAACTTTGAAGTGGCATTCTCACCCAGGAGCTACAGATTTCTGTGGCATCTGAGGCTCCTCCCCTCCACCCATCATCTTTCCACTTCTGCCTCCTTACTCCACAGATCATAAGATTAAGAGAACATCACTGAACAATTCATGGGACCTTTAAACCATTTCCTGGGGGGTGCTTCCCAAATGGTCAGAGGTATAATGATCCCTCTTTTCAATGGTCTCATTTGCTCCTACATTTCATTTCCCATGCTATGATTACAATTTCAAGAGAAAGATTGCTTCGATTTTCCCAGTCTTCCATGAATTCCTCTGACTTTGCTTTGGCAATGCACTTGCTCAAGTAGAACTTCTAGGCAATAAACACTGCTGCATATTTTATCATGAGATTGAATTCTTCATTATTTAGTAATGTTCACATGGGGTGTTGAAATAAATGGAAACCAAATTAATCACACTGTGTGTTCTTAGATAGGACTTTAAAAAATAGGGTGAAATACGTCTTCGGAGAATCACAAAGTTTCATGATACTGAAAAAGGAAACGAGAACTTGAATTAAAAAAAAAATCCCCCCTCTCTTGCAGATGAGAATAAGGAAAAGTAAGATGAAAGCAATGAAATCAGATCATTGGTGGATTGAAACTGTTCATCATAAAATATTTGGGTGAAATAACAGAAGGCTCCATCAGCCCTACTCGAAACAGGGTTTGGGATTAAAACAAAACAAAACAAAAATCAGGGCACAATAGAGAAGAAAGTGCTGCAAGTTAATTAGCCAGCAGGACACTTTTCATTTGGGGGTAGACTGTGGTGCTGCAAGAAACCATGGGTCTCCAGAAAGCTCCCTTCTCATGGAGCCCAACAATTAGAATCATGAGCCGCCTTTGTACCCTGCTACACAACCTCATGCCTTTAAAATAGATCTGTCAGTAATGACTGAAGGCTGCATGCAATTTACCTCACTTCTCAACCATCTGCTGAGGATTCTTAGTTCGGACTCCCGGTTGAAAGGGACGCGTAACGAGTTTTCCGAGGAGACCCCCTCTCTTTAAAAATCCTTTAGACTCTCTAATGTTTAGAGAAATGTTTCTGATCCACAGAAACCAGACTGTGTTCCCCAACAGACGCTGCATGCCTGGCTTTTCAGGGTTCAGTGGCACCAAATTCTCTACAAGGGAGTTTGTCCTCCAGAGGATGGGAATAGAGGCAGGCGGTCTTGAGGAATGCAAGGAGAAAATGGTGCACATTTCATTTGTTCTGGGATTTCTCAAATCTCATGTGGCTCTTACCTCCGGAATGGCAGAGCACAAAGACAGTCACCAACCCTCCCGGAATCAAATACTTACTTGGGAAGGAAACACAGGGGGGTTGGAAGGGACCTGAAGAGATCATCAAGCCCGGCCTTACAGCAAGTACAAAAAAACAAAAAAGTCTCCCGAAATCTATCTTTTTGGATCAACTTCTCTCTCAGCAAACATAAGAAGTCCAATGAATAAAAGTTGCATTGCACGCTCCCTAGGGGAGTGTGTCTTTACTCGCCCTGGCAAAGTGGGAATGGAATTTAGAGGCAGATTGAAAGCTGGGCGTTCAGTCTAACCTCATTGATGCTCTCAGGGGCACGTATGAAGCAGCATCATAACTTTTGGTCAAAACTGATTTTTACTCCTTTTTTTCCCCAAGTTTGAAAAAAAATTATAATCCAATAGCTGGCAGGGGACATCACAGACTCTTATACATGTTATTATTGGCAAGAATGGAAACTCAGAAATTTAAAAGATGAGATTTTTTTTCTTTGCCAATTATGTTTATTTGACAAAAATGTACTTTATATGCTTTTAATAAAAACAATGACTTTCCCATTTACTCCAGATTTTTTATAGTCACTTCATTAATGTGTATCAGACACCTGCTATCCACCAGATCTAGAGAAAGGAAAGATGGTCTAGAGTTGGCAGTAAATTTTGTCAATCCAGTAGCCTCTTGAGGAAATTATGATGCTTCAAAAAAAACTGCTTTTATACTCTTTTGAGACGAAAAAGCAAATGTGGCAAAGAATAAAAATAATTCCTGAAAAATGGAAAAAGTTGAATATTTTCCATCATATGTTAGCACACCAGAAAAAGGCAAAAGGCAATCTCTAAGTCTCTAGCAGTTCAAAGACAAGACAATATAAGACACTGATAGGCTAAGATAAGGCATCTCACACTGTCTGCTAGACAACAAGACTTGGATTTCAAATAGTCACCCTGACCTCAGTATTGAAACTGAACTCATGTTTTCACCAAACCCATCTTAACCTTCCTATGCTCATTAATATTATCCCCTTTCATTGGTGCTTTGCTTTAGAAACTGCTGTCAAATCTGATTTCCTTCTCTCATGTTTTCTTCATATGAATCTCTTCCTAGATTGTGCTGACTCACAGTCTTTTGTCATTGTCTATTTCTTCTGCCTACACAGCGATCATATGGAGATGCTCGATAACTTTGTCTCTGAGCCCACTAGCAGCAGGATTTCTTCCTTCCTTCTCCCTCCTCTCCACTGTGTTTTGCACAGAAGTCGGATTGTCTCCTTGGTCCACTGTTTCTGTTCTATTGACCACCTGAATCAGATCCTCCAAGGGCTTCTCCTGAAGCTTTCTCCTGCCCAACCTTTCTTATGGTCAGTGGACATTTGAGGCAGTGACAAAAAACTGTGAAATGGATGAAGTTGTTTCTGGAGGTCCCTTCCATCTTCCCTTCCCTTCACAGGAGTGAAAGGAAATTGACATGACAGCTGTACCATCCACCTGAGGGTGACCAGACATGCCTGTGCTTAAGTGGGGGATACTGAGAAGACTAACCAGAGTCCCTGACCCTGCCTTCAAGGAGCTTAACAAATCATTATAAGGTTGGAGAGGGAGAGAAGGGCATTCTAGAAAAGGCTTATAAGGTGCAGGATGGGCAACTGCAGTGCATACTAAGCATAGGAAGTAGAAATAGTCACTTGGCTCTAAATCCAGGATAATGGACAAGAGGGGATTGGGAACATGACATTCTTGGTGAGAGAAGAGGTTGGAGATGAGGGCAGAGGTCCGATTACTTGAAATCCTTGCTAGCATGATGGTTCTTTTGGCTTACTATGTTTTTTTGGAGGCAAGAGGTGTGGAGAATTTGTGGGAGTCTTCCTAAAATATCTTCTATATCTCCGAGAGTAGACGGGTGCCCCATGAATGAGGGACACCTCCCGCCAGCCTATATGTTAGGAAATGCAGGATTTAGCCAGAGAAGTGTGGAAGAGTAACAGGACAGCGAACTATAAAAACTGGAATATCGGGGAGAAAAATGCTCTCCCCAATCAACATACACACACATTCGTATACAGCTGCAGCTCCCTTTGGTCAGGCTACCTCACTGTCATCCAGATATGAACTGAGTGGGTGTCATTTGCAAGGCAGGGCACTGCAGGAAGACACCTGGACAGGCTAAGTCTCATATTACCTACCCCTCTCTCCCCATAGATCAAAAACTTTTCCCAAATTAGTCATTTTGCCCTTTGCTGTAAATGAATTTTAAAGCCCGCGTTGTTCGCTAACACCTACCTGCAGCCTGTCTGTAGCTGTCCCCTCCCTCTTCCCCCATGGCTTCCGTCCTCCTGTCTCAACACTCTAAAGCAGCTTGGGACTTCTAGCCCATTTTGCCTGTTCCTTCTCCCTGCTCTTGCATTTCTTCTTGTCAGGCTCTGCCCCTGCTCCTCATTCGTGGGTGAGGAAGGGACTGGGCTTGTGGGATAGAACGTCCCAGAGCACTGGAGCTGTCCCTTCCTTTTTTTTTTTTTAATTTTATTTATTTAATTGTCCGAAAGAGAGAGAGAGCACTAGCGAGGGAGGGAGTAGCATGCTCCTTGCTGAGCAAGGAGCCCTAGGTGACACTCAGTCTCAGGACCCTGGGATCATGACCTGAGCCGAAGGCAGACGCTTAACGGACATCACCCAGGCGTCCAGAACTGTCTCTTCCTAATCACCGCAGAACAAAGAGGGAGGTCAGGGCAGGCTGGTTCAGGCAAGCAGGGACCTCAGGGCACAGGGGCCTCAGCCTAGACCTGTTCAGGAGGATATGGGAGCTTTTGATTTTTACTATGTTTCATTGATGTGCAAAGAATAAGCACATTGACCTATTTATAAATAGTAGAAATGAGCAAAGAAAACAAACCCAGAATTTGGGATAGCCAATTACTATCACTTTTCAGATCATATATATATATATATATATATATATATGTATGTATATATGGATATATATACATATATCCATGATTTGTCATCTATACATATATACATATATTGTAACTATTAGGCACCTAGTGTGAGGGATATGAAAGAGGATAAGGTATACACTCCTTTCAAGGAGCTCATCCTATGTGTGTGGAAACCAAGTGCAATGCCACGGCGTGCTGGAGCCCGCCCACACCCACTCACACCTGCTCAGGAGAGCGGACTGTGTGGCTGCTTCTCTTCCCAACTCCCTGCTCAGTGACGTCACTTTGATAGTTTCAATTGACCATGATGAGAGTATTTATATAAATCAGGATTTTTTTCCCCCAGAGAGCTGGTTACCTGCACCCCACTGATTATGCATATCATTAATATGATAAATTAATATTATTGTGAATTTTATTTGATTTAAGGCGCTTAATTCTGTTCACAGTTACACACAGTCATCTGTTACTCACACAGCATCATTCTTTGTCTTAAAAGGAAGACGAGGTGGAAAACTTCCATAGGGAACAAAAAAGGAACTGTTCATCTTACTATTCAGGGCTCTTGATGGCCTGATCCCAGCTTTCATACCCACTAGAACATTCAGACTCAGTTACAGTTCTTCTTGCTACTCCCCCAACCCCCACACAGGCGAGGCATTTCTCCTTCCCTGCGTCCCCACTGAAACTAACACCTCTCCCTGAGAAGTAAGCTGTCTTCACCCTCCCTGTCCCAGTCCAAACCAGTCCTCAAGGCCACTGGACATTCTGACACCTGCAGAAATTCCACCAGACATGGTTCTAAACACTGTATATCAATTGACTTAATCCTTACAGCAATGATTCCAGAAGACTCTCAGCTCTGTGGAACTAAAGCCGAGAAAGGCTAAGTCACTTGCGTGAGGTCATGTAGCTAGCTGTTCGTGGAAGAGCGGAGCTGTGAAGCCATGCAGTCTGACTCCAGGCTCCATAAACTGTAGAGCCCCAGCCTCCATAAACTGTAGAGCTCTGCATACAGCTTCTCAGCGAACCAGGGCTCCAAGCTGCCATCTGGAGACCACAATCCTGGCTCCCTGTTTTGACTTCCAACATTGCCTTGCGTTCTTACTAATTGTTTCTGCTGTCTCACTCTGTCACCTCAAAGGCTAGGATTTGATGTTCTGTTTCCCCAATATGTATCCTCCATTGGGAGCTTAATGAGATTTTGTTCACTGATTCAACAACCTTCTTAAATTCCTCCTCATCCTTTTACGTATTTTCCCTAAACTTATCAGGCTTTTGGACCTCTGTGGGACAGATCTCATGTATCCTTGACCTTACAGAGATATACCAAGTTGGAGTTTTCTTTTCCCCAAAAACAAATAATAATTAGGAAAAAATACGTGAAGAGTTTGAAAGGCAATAATCCTCCGACCTTCGAGTGTGCTACCCCTCATTTGCACCAAGAAGTACCTTGACTCTCCTTTCCCTTAATCAGTGACAAATAAACCGGGTTCAGTGTATTCAGTTTAATGAATCCATTTCTCTCATGAGTTACAGAGACTGGGAACCTAACCTAGATTCCCTGGCACCTTACCAGGATCTGTCTCTTAAGTATTTTCCTTGAAATTATGTTTTATATGAATTAGGTACAGATTTACAATTTATGTCAGTACCTTAGACATGCGGGCACAGCCCCTTCTTGGTAAACAGATGCCATCATGAGAACTCTTTCCAGTAGAATTCAGTACAACAGTTTTCAGGGAGCTGAAATCGCAGGTCTGAACAGATAGCACTGGGGAGAATTTCCAAATTCAATTACATTCTTTGCTGACGTAAATACACATACCCCCAAAAGGTAGTTTCAGCTGTGGGTGTCAAATGAAACCTGAAGTATATTGAGCACTGCTGATTTCCTTCTTTAACTTGTACTCATGAACATTTTGTATCATTTTAAGGTCAAAGGGCAGTTTGGGTGGTCCAACCCTTGGCTCTCAGTTACCATCTTGTTTGCCTGTATTCAGCCGTCACTGTGTGGTCTGTATTCCTGTCTTCTTTTGCATATAATCTACTTCCAAACTCGTCTCATGGCTGATGGTTGATGATTGTTACACTGAGCTTCGCTGCACTTTATGGGGCCATTTGATTTTAGGATACGATGATCTCAATTAAACTTTGGGAAGTGTTTGGTTTGGGTTTGTTTAATTTCCATTAATGGCATCAAATAAATAAGTAATACTTAAAAAACCAGCAGTCATGACCTCCTCGCATAGGCCTGTCTTGCATAATAGTTTTTATGGTATTATATTGGTGTCTTAAAACATTTTGAATGCAGCATGGACCTTAAAGCAATAATTGAACACAGTTAGCTCATTGCAAAAGGCCTTGGCCTGCAGAGACCGCTCCTGCTGAGAGTCACCTAAAAGGGCCCCCAGGCTGCAAAAAGGCCCCCCACACAGAAGGAGCCCACTGGGCAAATGCCTCCTTGCCTAAGGGCCAGTCCTAGCCTGGCAGCTCATAAACACCATTAGCAAAGCCTACTGCTGAGTTATTATGCAGCACAAGGATGCTTGAAACTGCTGGTTGGTATTGTTGTTTTATTTCTTGCTTGCCTGGGTCAAAGTGGCAACATTCACTTGAAAAGATCAGGCAATTTCAACCTCTCAATTGTTGCAGAGGATGAGAATTATTCACAGATTTATTACATGTTGTGATTTTCCAAATTTCCAATGTGTCTATTGTACTGGACCGTGTCATTGGTCAAGATAACTCAGCAAGCTAAGCCAAAAGGAAGAGAGTGGAACAAAGTTATCTCTGCTAGGATTTTGTCCCCCAAATTCAAACCAGCAACCAAACTGAGACATTTTATTCACTACACTGTACAGGGAATTAAACCACATATTATAAGAGACCAGAGACTAAATTAATCATTCTTACCATCCAGCCCTACTTTTTGGCTTAGTGCTTCTTTTTTATCCTTTCTTCCTTTACCACCATCCCACCTCACCTACTCCTAAAAGTCATTAAAAGTTGATATTTTTAAATGGCAATGGAGAGACATAAATGCTAAAACTAGGCCAGCAGTTTTAAAATGACACATATTTAATGTTTTGTAATCATAATACGATGACTCTGCTCTTGAAACAAGACACCATCCTCCAGTGTCTCCCTTGTTAATATACCTTTCTAACACCCGATCCATGATGTTAATATGTGCGAATCCAAACAGAACAATCTAACACATGAGTTTCAGTTCTATTTTATCCCTGAGGACAAAAGAATTTCTGAGGAAATGACCCAATAATCCTAAATCGTCGCATTCATTAGGGGCTCACTGGTGTTGATGACGCTAAACCACTCCTGCAGAACCAGAGTTTGAGCCTTATTCTTTCTGGGGTCGAATGCGATGAACTCTCAGTGGTAGTCGCTGACCTCTGATTCAGGCCATCTTGCAGCCGGCTTTCCGGAATGAGAGCATCCTTCACGGCTTTGTTCTCTCCTTGTGTAGACCTTGAAAAGCTGAGGAAACTTCGTGGAGGGATGGGTCCCAGTGAGGCGATCGGACTTGTTGCTAGAATGAATATTTAACTTGATTGGCTTTCTGCTTCCATAATCATCAATCCTCCCCTGGAATTGTATTCACATTTTATGAACTCTCTGTCTCGTTGGTTCCTTTGATCTACAGACATTGTCTTCCAGTTGGGCATTTGCCTGCCTCCCAACTCATCAGTCCCAGAATCCATCTAAGTAATGTGCTACATAAGAACTTAGTGTTTCCCAAATAACAAAAGATGGATCTGAATGCTTCAGTGCACCATGAAAGGCTGCCCAAACCATCAATCTTGCTGGCTCTTGTAGAGGTCAAGAGACGAGAGGGCCATCTGGCCAATCAATTAACCACAAAATTCAGTTTGGAACTTAAGAAAAGCTGCCCTGTATTATTTTTTTCCAGCAACATAACTGTCAATAGTTACAGCAGGTCGTATATAAAGACTGAAGGAAATCAGGGGAGTTACTATCAAGAATAGCAAATGCTACAATCACTGGGTGATTCTCATGCATTGCCAAAAGAGTCAGTCCTACAGAACATAGAGCTTCTTGAATCAAACTGAACACATATAGACCCTCTAGAAAAGAAACTGCCTGGTGCCCACCTATAAAAGGGTATGCTCATCTTTGTCCACAATCATCGTGGTTGCCTCAATATAGGTCAGAAAGAAACTTCCTATTTGGTCTCCTGGAATAAAACCTTTCTATAATTGTATGGACTCCATGTGCCTATGAGCACATAAAGGAGAAAAATTAATTAATTACCTATAGCTTATGAAAGAAGACAGTATCAGCAGAGAAGACCCTTGCAGAATGAATTATTTCTTTCATATATTACCCTCTGCTCTCTCTCTTAGGTCCAATTTAAAATCTATACATGCCTTGCTCTTATTCTTCATGCAATTTGGTCCTTCTTTTCCTCCATTTGTCCTTGATCACACACACAGAGCGATAGGTATCTTCTCCAACAGACTTTCCTTTTTTCACAATTTTGGTCTATGTTTTTTTAAAATCAATTTCCATTTCCCTTATTTCCACACACTCAGGCACCTAATACTTTTTCCACTCTGCAGGATTCTGACGCTACTTGCTTAATTTTTACCACTCTTCAACAATACAGGCACATGTGTCCTCATTTTTGAAAACAGAAATTAAAAACCAGAGCACTGAATTAATCAATATAAATCACTGAAGCCACCTAACTTAATGCCTGGTCTGTAACAATCAGAGAGTGTTCTATGACGTTAATGATTATTATTGTCACATGACTTAACTTGCCCAAGATCATATTACCTGTGGGTGACAGAGCCAAGATTTGAGCTTAGATTTATATAACACCTAAGTCCATTTTTTCCCCATCTGCTATACTTTCTAGTCAGAAGTGTATTTATTCTTAAACCAGGAATGATGTAAAAGTAAAAAGCTAGACGGAGAGTATCAGAAGAAACCTTCTAAGGAAAACGTCAAGCAGTGGTGCCCAGGACATCTGGAGCCATGGCAGGAGCAGGGCGGGGGAGGGGGGGAGGAAATGGTGACTCTTGGGGTTTTTGACAAAGTGGCAAGTAAGGTCCAAGAAGCGGGGGGGGGGGGGGGGAGAATTAGTGCCAAAAAATTAAAGATAGTGGATTTCCAGGGAGGGACACATTGTCATCCGTGTCTTCTCAGTGTTAATACTCTATACTAGTAGGGAGGAATTTGGTGTGCTTTGCATGAATAAACCAATAGTCCTCGCAAAAATCAAATGAGACAACATCAGCAGAACACCTGGTATGACTCCTGCCACACAGGACCTGTTCCATAACATAAAACTACAGCCGTAGAAACAGCAATAGCACTGAATGCAGTTCCTGGGCAGAACCAGAAGTGGGAGCATTGGCACCTAGTAGGGAGGGGAATACTTTGGCGAGCATCTTTGTGACTAGGGAATAGAGACTTCATGCGAGAGAGTGTGAACTTAAGATTCTGGAATCTGCCTTCTACTGTTATCAGTCTCCCCACCTCCCAGAAAGGCTTTTCTTACCCTAGTCATTCCTCAAGCCAGAGATTTTAAGGAATTCCCAGAATGTTTTGAGGGATGAACAAGATTGTTAGAATAAGCATATGGATACCCAAGATGACTATTCTAAATAGCATTTGAGTTTAAATTTTAGTTAAATTTTACATGATTCCTCTATCTAAAGTGTGAGAGAACATGTTAGTGTTCATCAGAACTGTCCTCTGTCACAAATGGACAGGAATTTATTACTTATAAACACATTTGGCAAGTAACTAAAATAAATATTAAATGAATATTTATATTCATTTAATGAATATGTTAAAATAAATATTAAATGAAAAGGCATCTCAAGAAGGTTGTGTCCAGGGGTCAGGATGCCAAAAAAGAACATATAAGAATGGGAAGCCTGGATGTTGTAAGCCTGAGGAAACCATTAAAAATGGACCAAGTGTCTCATTAATCAGGTACGTGAAGGTTGGAGGAAAACTGATGGATTTGGTTGGGTCTAGAATCCAGGATGAAACCAGAAAATGAAAGACTAAGCATTATGTTAAATAGTATATTATAGTGGAAAGAGTCTGATTATGACTTTGGCTTTGTGGTCCAAGACCTGGGATTGCTTATATAATTTTATTTTATTTTATTTATTTTTATTGCTTATATATTTGTTTTATTTTATTTTATAAGGCAGATGCTTAACTGACTGAGCCACCCAGGTACCCCTGGGATTGTTTATATATTTTGAAGGAAAAGGATGACTTTTTATTCTAGGGCTTTATTTTCCTTATCTTTAAAATTAAGGGGCGAGATTAGATGTCACTTACTAGATTGTCTCTAAAGACCATTCCACTTCTAGGGGCAGGTGGCTCAGTCATTTGAGCATCTGACTTTGGCTCAGGTCATGATTTCAGGTTCCTGGGATCAAGCTCTGTGTGGGGCTATCCACTCAGCGGTGAGTCTGCTTGTCCCTCTCCCTCTGCCCCACCCCCATCTCATTCTCTCTCTCTCTCTCTGTCTCTCAAATAAATAAAAGCAATCTTAAAAAAAAAAAAAAGACCATTCCAGTTCTAAAATCCTATCACTGTGCACTAAGGTAAATCAAATTCAATGAATATCTTATATGCAGAAAACACTGTTTTTTCAAGTAAGAATAGTAATAAGTAGGTGGGTATTAACCACCCATTTATCCAGCCCCTTCTTTGTACTAGAGTTCATATGTACATATGTCATCTCTGATCCCTTCAACAACTCAATTTGAAAAAAGAGGTTCAGTCATGATGTAACTTGTTTAAGGTCAAAGTGGATTCAAACTCATCTTCAAAGACTTCATTCTTTCTTCTTCATCCTACAGCCCAAATGCCCCATCCATTTGTCATTAATAGACTTGTATCTTCCAAAAAGCAGAGGATCAAAACACAGAGGGAACATTCTCAGAAATCCAAGGAGAAACTGGTGAGTAACAGAATGATAAAGGCAGAGTCATTAAACAAATAAGGAGTTAACTTTCCATCCTCACCAGATGACTCCCACTTCCTCCCACTCAGCCTCAGCATTTCTTTATGGCGATCGTTGTGGGGCAGGGGGTGGAGAAGGGAGGGAGATCAAAACAAAACAAACAACAAAAATCTTACGATTTTTGCATATTGCAAAGTACAAAACATGCCCATAGATATTCCATTTCAGCCTCCAGAGCAGGTATTATTACCCTCACCTAAATGTGATGAGACCTTGGAACAGAAAAGTCAACTCTCGCTCAAGGTCACAAAAACCGGACTTCAAAGAACAGGATCTTCCAACTCTTCTGGTGTCCTTTACACTTTTGTAGCAACAGAAAACTGTGCTTTTGAAGAAGATGAATGTGTCCTAAATATATTTCATTGAGGACTGGTAGGAGGGGAAATAAAGGATAAAGGCCAAGATCTTTGATAAAGGTCAGGATCTTTGGAAATAAGCTCCCACTCCCCACCCCAATTTATCCCTTGCTAAGCCATGTGGAAATTACAGTGGCTTTTTAAGGCAGTGGAGATGCCCGATGATATATTGCCTGGACGAGTTCAATCATGTGCCTGTAAGGGGAGAGAGTGAGTACCCAACGTTCCCTCTTCTCTCTGTTGAAATACAGAGAGTGCTGACAGCCCAGGTGTTCATGGACACTTACTACCAATTTCCCTGTTCTCATCGGGAGCTTTCTTTTCATATCTAGTCTCCAAATGTTTAAACATCATCCCTAAAGTTGGCCATAAAAGAGCCAAATAACTGTCTAGAACTTAGAAATGTTAATAAAATCATCTTCTTTCTTTTTTTCTTTTTGGAGCTGAGAAGGTAGGTTGACTCAAGAGAAGACTTTAAGCAATACACCCCCCCATTTAAATATTTAAATAATATCCATTTTAAGTGTTTAACAGTGGTACAGAATCTTACAGGATGTTTCTTTTTTCATTTTTTAAAAAATAAGCTTTTGTTTCAAATGTTTTTTGTTTGTTTCTTACTAAACCCAAGTAGATTCTACTTGGATCACCTATTATGTAAAATGAGCACTTCTAAATGAAGTCGAGAAAGAATGGTACTTCTCACTGGCTTGGTACCATGATTGATGGTGATTGATCTATAACCACAACCCTCTTATCAGAAAAGTCAATTAAAGACAATCCACCAAAAATGTAAATGTGACAAATTACAAAATGTAGGGGCAAAAACAGACCCACTTGGGTCCAAGGAAAAGTGATTAGAAATGGATTTTCTGAAAGAAAAGGAGCATCAGGTCAAGACAGTGTGCCCTTCCATCCACTATGTCTCATAGCTGAAGAATTCTATTGTTTCTAAGAAAGATAACTGAATAGAAGCAAAGATAAGCCCATTGATGGGAGTCAAACTAAAACAGCTTGCAGGGAAATAGCTGCTTGCATGTCTATAAGCATAAATGCCTCCAAGTGTTGGTGACTTCTGGAAAGACCAGTGAGGGCCAGGAGACAGCTTACAAAAGATTCCCGAAAGACTAGCTACAATATGGCGAAACATTCAACAGAGCGTCAATCAACAAAGCAAAATTTCTAAAATAATTAAACTATACTTTAGTTCATCTCTTTAAGATCCAGCTTATTAAAAATTCAAGAGACTCATTCTTACTGTAGCTGGTAGATCTTTCCAAAGGTTGGTGAGAACTATTTTTAAAGCAAAAGAAAGAAAAAAGAAAAAAAGAAAAAGAAAAGAAAAAAAATTAAAGCACATGGCTACACTCAGAAGGAAGCAATTCTCCGTTTTGTGGTTTGTGTGATGGAACGAAGAGTAAATTTTAAAAGGAATTTTATCACTGGACTTAGGAATTATTTCATTAATGAGGGATCCCTGGCAATGAGAGGTGAATGAAGAAGTCTGAGAGCTAAGTTGGCCCTTGTTGTTTCCTTAAATTAAACTTTAGAGTATTTTCTTTGCCAGAAAGAGTGGCATTATCTGATGAGGTGCAGCTCACAAATATTAGGACAAGGGTTGGTACTCGCAAACACAAGTAGCATGTTTCCAACCTTCCCTCCCTCTCACAGACTCCCATCCCAAAGGGATTCTAGTTTTTATATTCTGTTGGGAGAGAAAAAGTACTAATGGCAAAAAAAAAAAAAAAAGGTTGAAAAGGTTGAATCAGATTAGACACGAGTGAAGGGGATTAGAATCCACTTTCTACACCAAGTGGGTTAAACATTTTCCAATTATTTGCTCTTATTCCCTCATTCATTTGTCTTTATGATTGTCTGAGTCTCTTGTGCCTCTGCTGTCTTTGCTTAGCATCCTTGACCCCTTGAAGGTTAGCATCTCAAGGCTCTCATTCCATTCCCTGACAACTTACAATATCCGCTAGCTTTTACTGAGATTTACTGTATGTATCAGGCATTCTGGGAAACACATTATAGGCACAATCTTATTTAATCCTCACTAAAATGAGATCAGATTGGTACAATTATGATCTCTATTTTACATGCAAGGACACTGAGGCTTCCAGAGGTTAGATGCCTCGCCTACACCCCATAGCTGGTGGGTGATGATGTAGTGATCGGAGCCCCTTCAGTTGGAATTTGGGGCCCAGGCTGTTAATGATATCACTTCTTACAGGCTGCCCATGACTACCACAAGAACAGCACAAGTTTTTCTTTTCCTCTGACCCCAAATTGGCCCCAAATCCATGGCACTCTCACAAATATCTCTGATGATCTCACTTCCTGTTGGTTTTAGCTACTGTGCTAGATAGGGATCTACTCTGCCTTCCCCATTCTGCCCGTAGGTCCTAGCACAGTGCTTTGCAGGTACCTGTGAATGAATGAATGTATGAATGAATGATTCCCTCAGTGGCTTCCACACCTTGCTCACATTCTGTCCCTGTACTTGGTTTCCTACCTCATCCTTTGGAAAAGAAACTTCCAATATGGAAGTGGATAAAAAAAAAAATATTGATAGTGTGAGCATAGTAACCCCTCTCCCGGGTTCTCAGGACATGAAGAAGGTACTTCTTGTTCTAAAGAAAACTGTATGCTAGATTGCTCAAATCTGTATATGTGGAGATGTTCATTAGCGACAGCTCAGAGAACAGTGTAAACAGAAAATGTGGCGAACAAAAAAGTCATTTTCTGATGTGACTGAAAGTAGTTGGAAAAGCACATAAGAAGGAAATTTTCTAGAGAGAATATACATACATTTTTTTTAGGGAAATAAGAGAGATTCAAGTTATTAAAAAATGCTAACAACAGATGTGGAAGTTAAGCTAACTTGCATACATGGGGCAAAATTGCAGAAGAATGATTTCTGGGTGATAAAAACATTGATAAGGCAGCTATAAGTTAAGGGGCGGTCAAGTAGTTGTTTGGAGGGCTTTTTTTTTTAAGTTGGAGTCAAGATTTGTGCCTGGAAATACAGACTGAAAGAGTTTCTCAAGCACCAACGAAAAGAATTAACTTCAGTTGACCTCGGGTTACAAACAGACAAAGCTAGGAAGAAAAACAAGATTTATCCCTTAAAGGGAGGCAGCGCTGGACTCTAATTACCCTGTGTCCCTGTAAATTTCTATCTCTAAGGATGAGTATACCCAGTGGCCCCTCACCCGGCCCCCTTGCAGGAAAGTCATTTCTTTTGCTCTAATGGTTGGCTAAGCGTGATGTGCAGGCTAAATGTGTGACTAGTCAGTCAATAAAGGGAAAAAAGGGCTGAGGGATTAGGAGGCAGGGGGCTGCAATCCCCAGAGCGTTCCATACTATTTAATATGTAGTGTTCATTGCCCACTCTAAGATGGGCCAACAAGACAGCTTCCTGGAGGCTTCTGTGTTGGGTCCATATCTATCGTTGGGATTTTCAAAGTTCCTAAGAGATACGGTGGCAGCTCTAAGCACTAGACAGTTTCATGCAGAGAAGGGAGAGAATTAGCAGTCTGCAGGCCTAGCATATATGAAGAGCTGGGGTGGAGGGAGCCAGACCATAAATTCTTCCAGGAGCTTTCTAATGCCATTGACCTTTCACACTGCTTCTGGCTTCCATAGCCCTCTAACTGGGTCTCTCCTGTGGGCTCTTACCCACTTGTGACTTTATATTATCATTATTTATGCAGACTGTGGGGTTCACCCCTACATTGTTTGTTTTTTCAAAAAAGTTTTGGTGCATCTTTCTATCTACCCTAGCACAATATATGGCCCCTACTAGGAACTCAGCAATTGCTTTTTGAGTGAATAAGTGATCTCTATAAATTGAGCTCTATGACAAAAATTTCTCATGCACGGAAAGAAATGATCTTAGGCAGCAGCTGTGTGTTGGACTGCGCGTGCACTGTATTCTGCTTCGCATTTATTGAAAGATCCAGCCAAGGACAGACGCATAAAAGATGCACCTAGAGGAGTCAGGGCAAGAGCTCTGGTCTACAGCACACATGCATCTGGGCTCTGGGACTAAGAAGAAGACTCTAAAAGGGGCTGGTGGAGACAACTTTTCTTCCTTCTCAGTGAGCTAATTGATCTGCCAAATAACTGTTGAAATTCCACTTTAGCCATTTCACTTTACTGTTGAAGAAATGGGAGACCAGAGTAGTTACTTCTTGTAACATGATTAGGGTCAATGCTGTCATCAGAACTCAGGAATATATTCATATGCCATTTTAGATGTCACCAGTAATCATCCAGCCATTGGATATATGTGTTTTTTTTTTTTTAACTGAAGTAATATTTATTATCATCAGAGAAAATCTGGAATATATAGAAGTAAAGAGAAAAGTAATAATAAAAATTGCTGGAAGGTGGGGCACCTAGGTGGCAGAGTCGGTTAAGCTTCAGACTCCTGGTTTTAGTTCAGGTGGTGATCTCAGGGTTCTCTGAAACGGCCAGTGAAAGAAAATGCCAAAACCCCACATCATAGAAACAGGGTGTCTGGCACATACAGTTTCACCTCCTCTGCTAGACATTTGGGAGCTTAGCATTAGACATTTTCTAAGTACAAACCTCTTATTTTATAAAGAAGATACTGAAACCCAGAGAAGTAATGTGAAATTTCCCTTAGTTAGTAGAGGTCTGTGGGTGTTGGATTTTTAATTTTATAATTAATTAATTAATTATATTTTAATTAAAGTTACCCACCGGAGGTCACACTCGCATTGATACAATCATGTACAAGCATAACCATGTTCAGCCATCATGTCAATCCCTAAACGATTGCAGTAGTCTTCTATGCCTCCGAATACTTGCAGCCAGCCTTCCTCCAAAAGAGCTTTCTGCAGGGCATGCTTCATTATAAGACTTGCTGCTTCCCTTCCAAGTACCGCACCCCCTCCCCTCAAACCTCTGAATCTCACGTTTCTGGGTATGGCTTCAAAGACTTTTATGATCTAGTCCTCAGCTTTCTTGTCTCAGGCGCCACACACCTACCTCCCTTTATTTACATAAACTTTTCCTGTCTCTGAGGTATTCTCCACCTCCCCCCCCCCACGCCCCGTCTTTTGCCCTGATCCTTGAGGTTTTGATCACCAGATAACTTCTACGCAAAGCTTCCTCTGCCAAATTCAATCCTCTCTCTCATCTTACAGCCCTGTTGGCATACCTCTTCTGAAGCTCTGTTCCAATCTTAATATTTTCTACTTTTACACAATATGAACTCAAATCATTGTTGACTAAATAAGTGAATGAATACTAGTCATATAATTGTCAATAAATATGCTGTAACTGATGTTAATTTTTTTCAAACTGATGTTCAATTTTAAAAGAACATAATGTGAGCTCCTTTGTTTCTGTTGCCATTTTATTACATAAGCTATTTATTCAGACTTGGAATCTTGTATTATTTATTTATTCATTCATTCAGACTCAGCATCTTTTAAAATGATGTCTCTTGTACAATTAATAGTTTAAAGTACATTCAAAATCCCTTTCAGTAAAACAAGGAATATCATGTGTCTTTGTCCTTGCCATATTCACTAACACAACACTGAACATTTTTCTAACCAGTGGAATAATATGATTCATAGGGCCTGTACTGAAATGCCCAGGTGAAGAACTAGCTTACTGTCTCTCAAATGTGACTCATCGTTTGTCTATTTATTAAAATGAAATATGGAATGATGGCTTAATTTTTTCCTAGGACCATTAAAGCCCTGATAACTTTATTGATTCATCCTGTAATAGACTGACTTTGGACTGATATTATTAGTTTGTTCCTTCTTCATCAAAAAAAAAAAAAATCTATAAATTATGAAGATCATCAATAAGTAGCAGATTGGGTGTGAAACGGGGTAAATACATAAGATACTTATAGCTATGTACAGAGATGATAGTCAGCTGGTATGCATTTGTATGCTCATATAATTATTAAAATACTTAAGGTAGATAAATAGCCTTTTCCTGAGCCATCTGATTAACCACCCAAGGTTGCAGCCCACATGGTCCGTGAGAGGTGCCTGCGACAGGTGCCTGTCAGCTACCCTGTAGCCATTCATACTTACCAGCCTCCGCATGCTCCCTGCTCAGTGCAGGTCCAGATGCCAATGGATGCCTGTAGTGCTCTGGCAGGGGCATTAGCATCATGGTGGAAAAAGAACAGTGCCTGTCAGGCCCTTCAAGTCAGGAAGGGGGTCCTGGCCAGCATTCCCATGAAGTGTGCCCCTCGTGGCTGTTTGTGGGAACTGCAGCTTCCACGCCCTACCTATCAGGTCTTTAAGTATTCTGAATTTCACTTCTGGTTTTATATAAAAGTAATAGGGAACAATTGAAGAACTACAGTGCTATAAATTTGGACAATATTACCTAAAAAGAAAAACCTCGATGGCAAAATTTGAGGAAAGTGGACAAAAAAAGAAAAATTATAGGTGTGTGTGTGTGTGCTTGTACATGTCTCGGTCAACTCTATCTGGATGGTTTGAACAATGGTGTATTAACAGTAACATGTTGGCTAGTTAGCTCTGATCCTGAGATTTCCCCCAAAAATTCACATTTAGAAAATTATTAGATAGTACTGGGGGAACATGGGAATGGAGAGGAGGAAGATGAAAGCTAGTAGTTTTTCTTGCCATGGTCTTGAAGCACTAACTTTCCAAAATTCATTCAAATGCTATGATTCAAAAGCATAGATAAATACTAACTTTAAAAAAACAGTAAAGATCTCTGTAAGAGGGGCCTCTACCATCTCTATAAGCATCTTATTTTAGAGTGAATGTTTTTAAATATTTATCTATTTATTTTAAAGAGAGAGAGAAGGGAGGCGCAAAGGGAAAGGGAGAGAGAGAATACTTAAGCAGACCCCCACTGAGCATGAAGCCCCAACACAGGGCTGACCTCATGACCCTGAGACCATGACCTGAGCCGAAACCAAGAGTCAGACACTTAACTGACTGAGCCACCCAGGTGCCCCTACAGTGAATATTTATCCTGAAAGTCTTTTATCCAGCCTAAGTTTTTCATGGTCTTAAAATATCATCTCAACTTTTCTTTTAAGTTTTCATCCAACTCTGTGGCTATAAGCAAGAAGTGTTATTTCTTGTATTATGTTCATGCTGTACTTCAAGTCAGTAGGTTAGATGTATCACAATTTCCTTCCAAAAATTATTTAATTAAACAGCTCTCTGCTATTTTTTGTAGTATATTAAGGCTTCACTTAGTCATGCCAGTAGTTTGATGAGAATAGCAGTTCCTCATTATTAAAGCATAAAACAGTACAAAATGAGAATAAACAAAAAATAAAAAGGGACAAGACCCAGTCTTCCTAGCAGAACTTCAGGGAATCTAGAAAACAAGTAGCATGGCAACAGGAATCAAAGCTCAAAATTTTCTATAGGGCAGAACTCAAATGTTACTCATTTATTTCAGTCTCGAGGCTCTTATAGATAATATATGAGACCAGAAAAAATGAATAATCAGCATGTGAATTTGCAGAAAAAAAATATACACAATATTCCATCCAGGAAGCTAATCAATTCTAAATGCTCATATACTGAAGTTCAGCAGCAAACAGGAACAGAAACAAGGAACTCTGGGAAGGGTAGATGAAATTTTACCCTAGGCTATTTTACTTAACCTATCTGGTAGTTTAAGAGATTTGGTAATTTTAAAATAGTTGATTAGATTACTGAATATTGGACGGGTACAGGAGGTTTCCGGGGTGCTTACTTGAAGCTAGATACAGGAAAAGGTTAGTTTGAAGATAGTTCCTCTAAGCCCTTCTATTGAATACAACATATAATAAAAAGCTCCTTCTATATAGACAATGGCTGTATTAGTATAATAGGCAGGTTTAGAAGGCACTTGTTTTGGGGCACCTGGGTGGCTCAGTGGGTTGAGCATCCAACTCGATTTCAGCTCAGGTCATGGTCTCAGGGTCGTGAGATCAGCCCTGTGTTGGGCTCCATGCTCAGTGGGGAGTCTGCTGGAGATTCTCTCTCTTCCTCTCCCTCTGCTCCTCCCCCAGCTCACTCGAGCTCACTCTCTCTCTAAAATAAATAAATAAATCTTAAAAAAAGAAGGCACTTGTTTTTTTTCCCCCTATGTAGACTGTAGTTGAAATTAGATCAGAAGACATGTCTTTTGCAAACCAGTCTTCCATAATATGGAAATTTCTTGTTTATACCAGACTGTCTTTTAAGAGATTTTTTAGATAAGGTGTTTTTTTTTTTTTTAAGATTTTATTTATTTATTTGACAGAGAGAGACACAGCAAGAGAGGGAACACAAGCAGGGGAAGGGCAGGCAAAGGGAGAAGCAAACTCCCCGCTGAGCAGGGAGCCTGATGCGGGATTTGATCCCAGGACGCTGGGATCACGACCTGAGCGGAAGGCGGACACTTAATGACTGAGCCAGCCAGGCGCCCCTAGATAAGGTTTTTTTTTTTTTTTTCCAGCACAATTATGAGACAAATTGAGTCAGCTTGAAGGGTAAGCGCCTCATAGACATCATCCATTATATGCTTCCATTATCTACCAATCAGAGCCAGAATTCTGAGAATGTTCTATTTCACTGAGAAACTAAAAATGTAAAACGGTCACTGAGCTCATAAGGGTTAATGATAGAGCCCTGCCTTCAAAAGTTCAGTGATCCTGCATCCCTTGTCATCACTTTTTTTTAGAGCTAGAAAAAAAGTACAATCTGCGGGAATGTATTGTCTATAACCATCTAGACACAGACTTCATGCTGGGCTGTGTTTTGCCTATATGAATAGAAAGACTGGCTTATCTTCATTTCTTGGATAAGTCTTACAGTGGGGTCAAAAGACACAAAAAGGAAACGAGCTGGGAAGTAGAAAATAAAAGAATATATTCTACATTCAAATGAAGGACTGAGAATAGAGAACCCTCACTTTTTATTGTATTGTGCTCTTGGAAATTATTTGAAAGCAGAATCAGTGAAAAACAAGTTACCCCCCCCCACCCCGAGACCACAGTTACCCACTTTCCTTCACAGGCTGACAGAACAAAAGGCTGACCGAGATTATAAATGGATTGACAGAAACTGATGAATCAGGCCCTGAGACTAAAAAATGAGTAGATCTAGCTAGCAAAAAGTGAAATAGAGGTGATTTTCAAGCATCAAGTGTTCCAAGTTGAAAGGCATTCAGGTTCACTGATATTTGCTCTCAAATTGTAAACTTTGACAGGTAGTTAAAAGCCCATCCCGGAAAGTGTTTCAACGGGTCACCACAGTGATTCTTAACGCTCACAGCCTGGACCTGCTAGTGACCCACAGCTCACTTCAGTTAAATGTTAAATGTTTAGTCACTTTCATCTGTGAAGACAGAACCTGCTTTTTCATCAGCTCTGTAAGAAATGAGACAGCCGTATACAGATAAACAGTCGCCAAAGTGTTATTAATTCGTGTGAGCAATAAGCCAAATATATCATCTGACTCACTTTAGGTCATGTTTTGTAATGATTTTCATTCATTAATTCTATGTGTTTCTTGAGTACCACCTATGTGTCCAGCACTCTTCCAAGGGCTGGAATTACAGTCATAAATATGCAGGTCAAGTCCTCCTCTCATGGAGCGTCCCTTCTATTTCAAGGGTAGGAGATGGACAGAAGACAAATCAGTAAAATAGTGGACAGTGGTAAACGGTCTGTGTTTAATTAACATAAGGTGCTCTGAAGTTCAATGACTCGTAGTGACTCTGGACTAAGATCAGAGAAGGCTACTCCAAGGGTGTGATACTGAATCTGAGTCTTAAGTGCAGATGTTAGCCTTCCTCAGATTTTAGAGGACAGTGTTCTAGTTATAGAAAGTAGCAAGCGCAAAGGCCCTGAGGCCTGAACTTGGGCATAGTAGGGGTGATTTTGGAGTATAGTAGACGAGTGGGTGAGGGACAAGGAATGAGATCAAAGAGGGGCCAGGATAAGGAGTTTAGATTTTGTTTTAAATGTAGTAAAAAGCTGTTGGAGATTTTAAATAAGAGAGTAACATAATCTAATGTATATTTTGAAGAGATCATTCTGGCTGTTCTATGGAGGATTCATTGGAGGGGGCAAATGTAAAATCAAAAGAATGAGTTTGGAAACCACTGCTAAATGAGGCAAGAGATGATAATGGCTCAGGCTAAGGCGAAGAAGGAAAGATAGAGGAGGATTCTGGGAATATTTGGAATTAGATGTTATAGGATATGTTGATGGATTAGGTGTGGGGGTGGGAAGACAGTGAGGGAAGACGAGGAAGATCTCCCAGCTCTGTGGCTTGAGGAATTGGGTTAATAGCTATGGTATTTACCCAGATGACAAGATCAGCAGAAGAGCTGGGGGTGGGGGGAAGAGTGGAGTTGTGTTTTGACTGTGCTAAATGAAGATGCCTAACACGCCCATGAACCTGGCGTTCTGGGAGACAGGAACGAGAACGGAGTGTGGGGTGCCATCAGTAGATATATGGTACTTGAAGCCATCTGACTGGGTGCAATTAGGGAGAGAATGAGGCCCTGGAACCCTTGGACATTTGGAAGTCAGATAGTGGAGAAAGAGACAAGAACACTGAGAATGAATAGCCAGTGAAGTAGAAAGAAAACCGGGAGAGGGATTTCATTTAAAAAAAAAAAAAAATCAGAGTTTTGCTTAGCAGAGGATCTAGCTAATCCTTCCCTCCCCTTAGCTGTATGGGGGTGGGGGTGGGGGAGGCAAACGCAAACTCCAGGGTAAATGTAAGTAAATGTTTCCTAGTCATGCTAATCATGTGAATGAGCTTAACCTCACAAATAATATCTTTATTTGTTCCTCATGGATGACTTCCAGAAGAAGGGAGAGGAAGCAGTGACATTAGGAAACAGACTTCAGGTACAACAAAGATATAAAGAGTATGGATATCTGCACAGGATGAAATCTCACACCCACATTCATCAAGCAAACCCTGCTAGAAATAAAAGGAAAATGGAAATATGTTAGTAGTGGGAGACTTTAACTCTCCTCTCTCAGCCTATGATGGATCAAGTTTTGGCTTTTGAAGTCTGAAACGATTGGGATAAAGTCTCTTACTACTTCATTCTTTTTCTAGCTGTTCATGCCTGGTTTGACAATGGGAAGCGAAAGCTGTGTAAAGTCAGAGAAAAATGATCTGAACATGGTTCCAATGCACTATTTAAGTTCTCCATGTGCTGAAGGGCGAACTTTCTATAGCTACAGAGAATCAGCATTGACTAAGGTGCATTTACCACAGTAGATGATCACGAGCACATACATATGTATTCCCTTTGTATATGCACACACCAACTAGACTCTCTTCCCTCCTGGTCCCTATTCATCGTTAAGACAAAATACAACCAAACCCCTTTCAAAACAGCACCCTCCTGAACTTACTGGAGCCTCTCAATCCATACACCAGGTCCTGTTTGAGGACTGGTTTGTGCTGATAACCACGCAAAGGAAGAGAGGACTCCTGCCATTGAAAATAAAAGATTGAAGTTGAAACATCTTCTTTTTGCTAGTCATTGCTTAGTCTTTAACCAAAGAGCAATCATACTAATTTTTTTTAAATGAAGTTAGGGAAAAGGAAATCTGAATAGGGATTTCTGTTTCTTTTTACGTTTCCAGGGAGTCCTCTATTCCGGTTTCTACGGTTTGGATTGGAAAATTCGTGATGGGGCTGAAATGATTTACTTTCTACAAGGATGCAAAATAGGAGTGCTCTGGGAAAGGAAGTAATGACAAATTCAAAAGCGCTTTGCAGAAAGGAGTCAGGGGCCATACGTGACCAGATGCTATGCGTCGTGTGGTCTGGGGCCATGTTTTTGGCTTGTTATTGTATGTGGAGCAATGTCTGACAAACAGGAGATGTCCTAGAGATGAAATGTAGGCTGCCCTGTGACTGTCCGCAGAGAGCCCAGAGACACACTTTTTGAGAGATACCTTTTCTCTTTCAGCAGTAAGTAACCACAAGGACGTGTATTTTTCTCAGGTGCTTTTTAAAAATAAAACCAACTCTCCTTTGTGAAAAGAAGGGAATATGAGCAAGCAAGAGTTCAAATCATGAAGACGGTAGGTCAGAACACATTGCTGAATTTGTGTGAAAAAGAAGGGTGAAAAATACACTGCTTTTTACTTACAGAATTTGCTTTTGTGGAGAAGACAATTCTGTTGATTATACATAGGAAATAATTCTAAAATTAAATAACATAGCTCTATGAGGAAAAGATTGTTTGAAACAATTCTCCCTCTAAGGACTGCATCCAGTGAAACAATTAGTAAGGATCAAGGGACATTAGTCCTAAGTAGATTTCGCTATTCAGCTGTGATGTGATCTTTCAAGAGGTTTAAAGAAATACATTGTCATCCGGCTGATTATGTTCCTCTGCTGTGATTATCAGTCTCATTTGATTATTAACCTAATTGCTATCTAAATCAAGGAAAGCTATTCACTGATTGCTTCTTGATTTTTTAAAAAAATATTTTGACTGGTTAATGCAATGTCTTTTATTTACCTTGTGTCTTGAGCAGTGTCTGCTAGATTGTTGTTTTGATTGAACTTGGACATGTACTTTATTAGTAAAACCATTGAAATGAGCAGTATGTTATTATTTATGGGTCAAAATGGGCTGTGATGAAATTCACGGAACTCAGAAAATCAACAGATCATCAACAGGGAGTTGATTCTATGAGGGATAATTTAGACTTACTCTATTGTGGTTGAATTTCAGAGATAGAGAGGCTCCAGACAGAGTAACAATCCTTTACTTTATAGCTATAAAAACAGTGGTTTCATGTTGAATGTGCATTTGGTAGGCTTCATTCTTGTTGTATTTCATATGGTACCTTACTTCATGTTCACAGTAAATCAAATGGAAAAACTGAGATACATCAAGGCAAGTGATTTACCTATGGTGAATCTGGCTGTCTAGTTAAGCTACATCGGGGCCTGAATTTATTTTTCTGCTTTCTTAGTACGATAGTGTTCTTTCTGCTCCTGAGCACAGCCAATAGCATTCTTTCTCAAATGGAAACCTAGTTGAGGTCATGGTAGTATTTTTTAAAAAGGAGTCTGGATCAAGAAAAATCTTTAAAGGGGAGATTTCTTTTACAAGAAAATATTTTCAGGGAAAAATAGATCCAAATACGAAATAATTTTTGGTTGACAAAGTAGATGGAAAATGAAGCTACATTAAGTAATCCTATTATAGCATAAAAATCAACCTTTTGATGGGAAGTAGCTCATTATTCGCTCTGTGTTCCCTCCTATATTTTAGCCCCAAACAGTCACTTGGGGATCATCACAGGCTGAGCGCTAGTGTGCACCTGCCTCAGCCATGGCTGAACCATCAGGAGAGGAACAGGAAGGAAGAGAGGGACTTGGAGTCCAAGATCTGGGTCAAGGCCAATTCTTTCCCTAACTGAGATTGAGATTGAGGAGCCTGACACATTTAATTTCTCTTATATTTGGTTTTCTTCTCTCTAACATAGGGCTATAGTGAAGATCAAATGAGATAACATATCAAAAAACAAAAGGCCATATATTAGTGGTTTTCAACCCTACCAGACCCAACATCTCCTTTTTTTTTTTTTTTTTTTAAGAGAAGGAGAGAGGTGAGGGGAGGAGGGGCAGAGGGAGAGGGAGAGAAAGAATCTTTAGCAGGCTCCATGCCCAGCACAGAGCCTGACAAGGGGCTTGATCTCACAACCCTGAGATCATGACCTGAGCCGAAATCAAGAGTTGCACGCTTAACTGACTGAGCCACCCAGGCGCCCCCCAATATCTCCTTTTTATAATAGTTTATAAAGCACCTTAACTGTCTCAAAATGAGATTCACAGATGCCGTACTTTATCTACAAAGATACCTCTTTAAATAATCAAAATAATGACTGTCACATAAAAGAGAAAAGAGGAAAATGATCTGTAAAATAATAATAATATACAGATTTATGGTGCTTCCACAATTCTACAATCCAAATGACTCAGAAATTCAAAACCATTTTGTAACTCATTTGACAACAAAACCTGACGGAAAGAAGCTGATGTGGTCTTTATTTTTCCCAATTAATGTGAATGGCCCAGAAGTTTTTCTGAAAATAATAATAATAATAAATGTTTTCAATTATGGGTGTTCTCCTGGTTTCCATTAATATTGTTCATAATACACATAATACAAGCACCAGATTACCTTTAAAAAATATACTGAATTCTAAAACACGTCTAGTCCCATGGGTTTTAGAGAAGGAATGTAAACTTGTTATAATTACTAACGCTTTTATTATGCTTACTGTATGCCCAGCATTGTTCTAAGCTCTCAAACTTTTCTAATATCTATGAGATAAATATTAGTATTATTCCCATTTAACAGATAAGGAAAATGAGACACAGAGAGGCTAGCTGACTTGCCCAAAGTCACACAGCAAGTGTGTGGTAAGAGTGGATGGCAGGAGAAGGTAGGCAGTTTACACCCATGCTTTTACCACTATACTGTACTGTATCTCAATAGGCACATGGTCAGGCATGATTATTCTAGAAGCTATAGAGAAATAGTTGGATGTCTGCACCTCTTCTTGAAAGACTACATTCTTGCATTGTATCGGTGATTTAAATAGCATAAACTATTGGTGTGATATGATTCTCCGAAACTGTGAAAAATGCAAGTTTCTAAGCCAAATAAAATACATGTTTCATTTGATTTACTTGGTGATTGCATGCCTAAAAAATTCAGTATATATTAAACCATAAAAAATTTTATATAAGATAGAATTGGGTGATGTGAATGATTGTTAGTTTTTCACCTACGTGAGTATCTGCTGGACATCAAGCATTGATGGGTGGGATGCAGGCAGTCCTTCACTGGGCAGGACCTGTCTTAACTCACCCTTGGCCCTGCCCATTGAGTGCTGTAGTCCTCCAGTACTTGCCAACAAAATAAACTCCCCCAAAGCTCCCTAGGCAGTAGATGCTACCCAACGGAGAACTACTGCTGTAAATGGTAAACCACCTTATAAATACCAGTTAACGGTTATAGCACTCATATCGATCAAAGCATTCTGTGTTACAACTCTAAAACCTGGGTCAATTCAAATCTACTAGTGGGGCTTTTGAAATTTCAGTTTCATCATACTACAAGGGAAAACACAAACAAACTTGATCATGTAGATTTTATTATCCTCTATCTTGGCGAGTTTCAAAATTTTATTTTTCATCTTTGTTGTATGTTGTTTTCTAAAAGATTCTGCCTTTCTGACAGAAATAACTATAAATGAAATGCACCACACTTTGAGTCACTGCCAAGAAAGAAACCCCAAATCAAAAATAATGCCCATTACTTTTGGTAGTCTAGTTTTCTATGTTTAGGGAAAAGGAGGAAGGGAGGAAGGGAGGGAGGGAGGGAAGGATGATGTCCAAGAACAAGAACAAGGTATTTTAGTTTGTTTGTTTTATTTTATGAGTTCTCTGGGCATTATTTCCCTTCTCTTAAAATCAAATTCCTCCTTAAAGGCTGTGCAAACAACACCTTCTCAAAAGCTGTCTTCATCCGGATCACAACACCTGTCAGAATTAATCTTTCTCTCTTCTTTGTGCTTTCATGCCACTCTTTTCAAGACTTACTGTGTCAAATGTGTCACATTTCCTATCTGTCACAACTCTTTGTTGATATTACAGTCTTCCCTCTTGTACTGTAAATATCTTCAACTAAAAACTGTCTTATTCATTTCTTCATCCATTTCACAACACCTTCCAATAAATGTTGGAAACTAAAGAAGAGGGGAGAGATGTGTGTATTTGTGTATAGGAGGTTGGGGGGGTGGTGTTCTTTTGGACTGAGATAGCACAGGGTGGGGGGCAAAATAGTTAACTTCCTTAAAGGAGAGCTACAAAGAATTTATTTTTCATTGTCTTAGTCAATGAACTGGGCAAAAAAATGGAATTATTCTTAAAGGATGATGCCACATAATATATATAAATAAATACATACATATTTGAAAAGGCTCCCAAGAAGACTTGTCTAGGTATTTGCCATGGTGACTGTCTGGGGGTTTGACCAAGATACTCTTTAGTCTTGTCAGCATAAATGAAGTAGGCAAGTCAGGGAACATAGCAAACGGGCCTTGGGACGAGGTCTGCCTCTTCTTCTGCTAATCTCATTCACTACTACTGGAATTTAGACAAATCAAGAAACACCGCGTCTAAGCTAATCTGATGGTCACTTACAAGGAAATGTTACCTTTCTATTCACCTAACATGTAGTTAACACCTGGGCCATCTCTGAGACGCTTTTCAAGGCATGGCGTGCTTTATGAATCAGAAATTAAACACTTACCCAAGCCATTGACTACATAGGCTATTTTTTTGGAGAAAATTAAAGTTTGCAAAGCCCAACGAGGAAAACCCTGAGGTGGACCCCATCGAGTGTTTGTTTTGAAGGCCAGCCCGAGCTTGTAGCACGCTCCGCGGTGCGGGGAGGGGAGAGAGGCTGGCTCTGCACCAGCCACAGCTGACCGCTGACCTTGAAATGGGATGCAGGGGCGCGGCTGGAGCCTCCTAGCTCTAGAATGAGCCTTGCTTCTTACGTTATTATAAATGTTTTAGGTTGGTGTTATTTGTTTCGGGAGTTGAATATCAACAACAATGTTTGAAATGACAAATAATTGCTAGGGGAGAACCATGTGTTGCCTAAAATTTAACCAAACATTTTATCACAGAAAAGCCTTCTGAGCCATATGGTCCTGCCCACCTCCTGAAGGACATTTATAGTTCTCTCTTTCCTATAAACAGTTTAAAGTAACCATGATAAACATTCTGGAGAAAAGCTAAACTTGCATTTGCTACTCCCCTGTTGATTATTTGCAATAATAAGAAAATGTTTATGCACGCAGAGGAGAAGTTTACATGGGAGGCCCTAATGCATACACCCCCTTGTGCGGTGATTTACTGCTTGTTTATGTTGAGAACAAGAAATAGTGAACACAATTTTCTGTACTGACACAACAATTCAATAGCTTCTGTGTACTAATCTTTAGTAGTTTGTTCATCAATATGACATTAATTTCAAACAGAACATATTAAGGAGAAAGACATATGTCACCTCAATTTTTTTCTTTCAGTGTTGACCAAAATATTTTTTCAAAGAAAAAAGTATGATGAAACTTTTCTTTCCAGAAGCATTCCAATTTTTCAAGGAAAGACCTAGAACCTCGGAAAATTCCTCAAAGTCATGGCGAGGTTGAACTGACCTACAGGTTCAGAATCTGGTTCCTAATACCTGAAAACACACACACACACACACACAAACACAATTTTGTTAACACTTCTTGGAAGGTTTCTACTTAATAACAGTAGACATCAATGTAGAGTGGTATTCTGAAACAAAAAAATATATAGCTAATATTTTATGTAGAATATTTTACGTACCACTTTCCTCATTTTCCCTTGCCATGGAGCTGGTGTCTATTTGGGATAAATGTCTTATTAAAGGGAAATTAGCAGGAACTGGTAGCTAAAAGTTACTAAATATTGTATCAGAGAAAACACTATTATTTCTTATTCTCAAATGGTTCAAACAGCATAAGCAGCATGTGAGACATGGAGCAGACATGCGACATATTCTTGGACTTGCAGTAGAACTTTACCTATGGGAATATCATCATCTCTATATCTGTTCTTCCACCAGATCTATCTTTTGAAACATGTAAGTGGTTCACAGTTGCCAAGAGAATGAAATTAAAGCTTCTCAGTGTGGCATGCAAAGATTTCTCCAATACTGCCCCAATCCATGTTCCTAAGATCAGCTATTCCCACTTACTCTAGCCTGTGCATGCTACACTTTAGCAGCCCTGTACTCTTTATTATTCCTTGGATAATCCTTCTGTGCCTCTGTATCTTTATTCATACTGCCTTCTCATTGTGGAATGCCCTCCCCCCCTTTCCTATTTCATGAAATACTACTTGTCATTCAAGTTCTAATTCAAATACCATCTCTTCTGTGAAGGCTTCCCATCTTTGAGGTTAGTAGCATAATTTGATACATTTCCATTGTAGCACCAAGTACAGCCCACTTTTTATTTACTGCACATTCCATATGTATCATATATACAAGTAGATGTAGAGCTCATTTAAGGCAAACATTGTCTTGTTATCACTATAGTAGGTGCTCAATTAAATGTTTACTTTCAGAATAAACTTGACCAGAAGGAAGTCCCTTTGATAGGTGAACACCCAAACTTCAAATTCCCCAAATGAACAAAATGAAACAAAACAAAACACAAAACAAACATTACAATTGAAATTTAAGGATAGAACAAAAAAATAGCTCCCAATGACCCTGATCCAGAGCTAAACATCCAGTCAAATAAAACTGGAGCATCATTGAGGGTCAAGAAGCAAAGAATTGCCATAAACAATCCAATGTAATCTCCTTTTATGGGGCCAGAACATTGGGGATCCCTAGTTTCCTAATTAAATTGCCAGAGACATGAAATTTTCTTTGAGGCACAAAGAACCACTGGATGGGGCATGAGAGTGATAAAGGCAGCTCTTGGAGAGAGAGGGAAAATTCTCTTCCCCCAGGAAGAAAGGACCCTCCTTGCTCCTGGGCCAGGCAGGAGGGGCCCATTCCTTTTTCACCACACTTTTCTGCCAGAGGGCAATTGCAGGAAGCAGTTTGCTCAGGTTTCTGGGTAAAAATGAGTAGAGTCCATGGTGTGGTTGCTAGGGCTGGTGGAAGAATAGCAAGGGCTAGACAAAAAAAAAAAAAAAAAAAAAAAAGGGAGGCTGTGTACTCAAGCCAGGAAGCAGATGGCCCAGATGGTGAGACGTAAAGGGAGAATTAGACAAGAGATTTCTGCTGCAAGTCAGACAAGTTCAAAAGTCCACTCTCCTGTCATTCCCAAGAATGTTCCACCTTGGGGACATTTGAGAAAATTAAAATTATTATAATATCAAGAAATGGAATGGTACTAAGAGACGTCATAGTTTGAAAGGCTGAAGAAGATCTGTGTATCCCTTCAGGTTTCTAAAAAAAGGTCTGCCAGTTTTGTGAAAAAGTAGTTAGGGGCAACCCCCAGGGACAGTTTTTCTCCAGATGGTTCCGGGAGGCCTCTTCTCTTCTTCACCTGCCAACCGACTTCTCTTGATTTCGAGTCCTGCACTGGCATTCAGATGGGTGGACAAAACCAGGGCCAGCGTCCGACCCTCACCCCGATCTCTTTCCTAAAATGCTCCTCACTTCGCTGACACACAGACCAAGACAAAGATGTGAGGCAGTTCTCTATGCTTTTCATTTGATATTCATTGAATTCTGCCCTTACTTAATTCTATAGCAACCTTAGCTCACAAGCTTGCGGTGAAAATTAAAGGAGACGAAATCCTGAAATAATGCAGCAAGTGTTCACCCCACACTAGGCGTTCAACAAAATCATTCTATTTCCTCTTAGGCATATGGAAGCCGACATGGTCTCCCTCTGCTCTCTCATGGTCACCTGCCCGTCACATTGCCAGGTTTCTCATAGACATTATCATATCTCAAATTCAATCACAGTGCAATTACTTTGGCTCCAATGATCTCTTCTTTTGGCAGCCCATTGCCATCTCAGAACTGTACATGCCAGCCATTGCCAGCTGCCTACCCTTCCCGAGCACGCTGTGTTCTGCCACGACGCCATGCTGTTGCGCAGGTGGCTTCTTCCCGCAAGTACCAGCTCCCCCTTCCCCTTTCCATGGGGCACATTCCTCCTCGTGCTTGAAGGCTTAGCTGAAACAGCTTTACTCTATTACACCAATAGATCTAAATATTTACTGCCACAATACATTTCCACTCTTTGCTTTTACATCTCTTCTGTTGGACTGTGAATTCCAGCACATCTTATTCATCTTTGATGGTGCCTAGTACATGGCTCCGCACCTAACAGGTGCTCAATGAATAAATGGATGAGCAAATTTTTCTGTGCTCAAGTCCAACAAAGTATGCCATCTATGATTATATCGTTTTTACATCTGAAATCTTCAACTGAAAAAAAAAAACTGAGTGTCAGCAATTTTGGAATTAACTTTGGTTGTTGTTTTTCTTTTCTTTCTTTCTTTTTTTTTTTTTAGGCTAGAGACACAACCAAAGTCCCCATTAAGCTCTTTACATCTTAGTTCTATCAACAACTGAGGGCACTTTGCACAATTTTAAATACCACTTTCCTTAATACTCCTCTTTCAACATGTTCTTCAGAGTCCCACCTCCCAGTGCTCCTCACATCCTTCCTAAACACACACACTATTCTGAAGAATCTCCCAAGATAACTCAATGTGCTGATGACTTTCAAGATGAAGCCAGCGTAAACAGTGAGCTCTGTTCAAGAGAACGTGTTCTGGTGTCAGCTTATGCTGGGGGTGAAGGGGTAGCAATAGGGCAGAAGGGAACTCTGGGGAGGGTCGGAGGTACAGACAAACATCTACAGTAAAAGCTATAACACCCTCCCCCCTCCCCCTTGTTTACAAAGAAAAAGAAAATAACTAATTGACGTAGGATGTGGGTGAGCTTGGTTTTCATCTCAATCCTGTTTTGCCTCATCTTGTGGTTGCCTTAGGAGCACATCAGAGCCAACCATTTCCAGTGCTTTAGGGGGTAAAAGGAAATAAAATAAAACAACGCAGACACTTTGGATTCTCCTCTCAGATTCAGGCCAGCTAAAAGAGCAATTCCAACTCCCTGGAGCTACTATTATGTAAAAATTATGAAAGTGTCAAATGCAAGATTTTGAGATTATGCTCATTTAAGCCCTGGATATTTTATTCCTATTGACTTAAGAACCTGGTTAAAAATTCTCTTGAAAGCAAAATGTCAAGCAAGTGGCATTAAGCACCAATCAATGGCAAAAGAAGTCTCAAATAGAAAATTTTCAGATTCTCTTGGTGGTTTGTGTATCTGAAGTTTTTTGTTCAGGTGTGCACATCAACATCACTTGCTGATAAAAACAAATTTATTTCCCTAGCTTAGACCCAGTTAAGAGTGCCATGACTAAATGTAGCAATGATTAAACAATTGCTTTTATGAGGTTAGATAAGATCATTTTGTTTTTGCATGCTAAAATATGGTGGAGACTCAAACTGAAGAGAACATATGTAACTAAGCTCTGGAAAGCCTACGTAATATAATCTGGTTAAATATCAAAACTTTGAAATATAATGTTCTACTGAAGTTAATGATCACCTACAAAAATTTCAACCCCTGAGATTTACATTTTGGAAAAAGTCCTCTAGAGATTGATGGCAAGAAAGGCACCCCCCCCTTTTTTAACCATGGAATCCAGTTTAAACTGAGCTTAAACTTTACTTTTTCAGTTCCCTTTTGGTGAAAATTGCAGCTACCTAAGAGAATATGAGAGAATCAAGCACAAGATAGATGTATCTCTTGGTATTCTTGTACACTGATGTCCCAAGATCATCTTTTTATAACCTCATATGGTGTAAACGCTTCCCCACTGTGATTAGCCTTGTGTGACTTTGTAACTGCAGGAGGCATGTGTCTGAGAGTTTGATCATACCATTTCCAGTGAAAAGGCAAGAGAGGGCCTCATTCTTCTGGCTGCTGTCATTTTCTGGGCCTTTTGGACTTTGGGGCTCCTATTGTGAAGGATATGGATGAAGCAATCTTGTTATAGGTCTTTTTTCATTTACCGAGAACTGTCTTTGGGTATGAATTAAGAAACTCTTACCAGTTTCTGCCCTGTGACTATATTACAGTATAGAACATAGGTTCATCATGTCTGACCATCCCTCCTGACTCCACCCGGTCAGCTGGAGATGTAGGGAATGGAAATGAGAAACCTCCTAAGCCCTTTATTCATTTTTCTTCTCCAGTGCTTTAGTAAAACCAACAAGAGATATTAATGAAATAGGCAAGAGAGTGAGCTCAAAGTTTTAATATTGCCTCTGCCAACATTGGTCCCTCTTTTGCCTACAAGAAGAGCAGTCTTTCTACAAACTTCTATCAGTCCCATGTTATGGTCCTTCCTATTCTCTGAAAATCCCAAAGCATAGTGAAAAAGGAAACCAGTCAATCGGCTGCTTTTAAAGGCATATGATGCCCCGGTCAGGAAAAGAAAGAATATGTTCTGAAACAAGGCTGCAATTGAATGAGATGCTATTTCAGGTCTGACTCAGTATCTGTTAGTTTTGATTTAAAGGTCTTCCCCGACACAAACAGTTCCCTGTCTGTGATATGGTCTCAATAAATCTGCTAATACTGAATAATAATCTGGTAATACTGAAACAAACAAACAAACAGAGACTTGCCTCAGAATTCAACAAATTAGTCTGCTTATTTGAGATCTGCCTTCCTTTCCAGGGCCTAGTCTGCGGATATCACCATAAATAACATATTTGCCTTGGTAATTATATAGCAGAGGGATTGCCCGTACCAAGGCAGTTTTCTTAAAGAACATACTAACCCCAGCTTTTCTTCACAGATAACAAAGCCTTATCTCTGTGGTGTTTAGTAACCTCAGCTGCTTGGAGCCAAATTTGAAGCAATTAGGAATCTATATGAAACATCTTCACTTTTGATGAATTCTAGGATGGTTTGTAACAGTCAACCAGGCCTTCCCTGACTGATCTTAATAGATAATAATCCTGGACGTCACAGCAAGAAAAAAGAACCCAGACTATTGTGTTATAAATGAATTAACAAAAGAGGGGAGAAGAGTCAGCTGGGGAGTGTTACTGTTGCCAATCTTTTGGGATGTTCATTTTGAACCGTGGTTAATATTTAGGCCTCCTATTGGACCTTCAGAACACACATGTCACCCAGAAGGCGAAATAAACAGAGCAAGGTTGTAGAAAAAGGCATCGGGTGCTTCAATAATCTTGAGAAACAAAGAAATGTACCAGCAGGACTATTAGGAGAGATTCATTCGTTGACAGGGCCCATGAACAAATAGTGTGCCTATCACGAGCCACCCTCATTTTTTGGCTGTTACTATGTGGCCCTTAGGTGGTGATCCAGCTCGTTATTGTCCTTCAAGAAACATCCAGGAACAGCTACCGCCCTCCCCCAATTCTCTTTGACTTACCACTATTGTAATGGCAGCAGCTAAGAAGCTGTTTGGTCTTACCCCAGAAATCAATCATAGACTTTCATTTAAAGCTACCGGACATCTCTGAGGTGACTTAGTCCCACCTTTTACTTCAAGAGTGAGGTGGACAAGGCCCCAGAGGTGCACAATGACTTCTTTAAGGTGGGATTGTTTGTTGGATATGCTCTTTCTAATGGCTGGATTTGCACTAGTCAGTAGCATCTCTTCTACTTTTGACAAAGTTGTCAGATGTCCAAGGAAAGAATGATGTTCCTCATCATGGCATGGGGGTACAGACAGAAAATATGATGAATGTACATGTGATTACCAAGATATGAGTTCACCCTTTGGAAAAAGGTCTGAGCCATGTCAATCCATTAATAAGTCAACTGGTTTAATGATTTGGCTGATGCTGCCTTGGCTCTTTTACAAAGTTAAAAAAAAAAAAAAGAAGAAGATTAAAACGTGTTTCATCTATTCAAAATTTCTTGCAAGTATAATAATTCACATAAGGGAAAACAAAAGGAAATTAGATTGTGTATCTCATTTAATCTCCAGACAGTATCAAAGCACTGTGTCATTGATATTAGTCCAAGACAGGAACCCACAAGAGGTTCCATAATGTCAAAAATCACTAGAATATTCTCTAGAGCCGTATATTTTTTTCCTCACTTCAAATTTAGGACACTTCCTATTGAATGACATTCTGGAAAAGCATGATTTTCTAGCAAATGCAAGACAGGGCTGATGTCAACAAAATCTAATCATACTTATTCCTGTCTGGGAAAGTTTGGTAAATAATATGTAAATTGCTAGTATCTGCTGTGGGAGAATGTGTATCAGCCCACGAAGCAATCTAGATTCCTTACCAGGACTTTGTGTTCAGCAACATTGTGGTATAAAATTGGAAACTTTGGAATATCTGTCCCTCCGTTCTTTACCCAGACATCTGTCACCATTGTTCTGTCTCTGTATCAGCTGCCGCTTTCCCCAACTTCCCTCCTTATTTAAGCTCCCAAAGTTTATTTCTTTACCAGGTCCACCTTGTCGCATCTTTTCACATATCCCAATCCACGTATTCCTCTATCCCGCTATGCCTCCGCTTTTGCTTCTAGTCTTTTGTCCCGGTCACTAGAGGAAGTACCGAGGATAACTGGGATAACAGATAGTGAATGGTCTGGTAAGAGTTGAGCCATGAATTTGTAAGAAGGAGAAAGACAAAGGGAAATTCTTGGCCATTTAGCATAAAGACAGACTTACGCTTTCCTGGTTTCTGAGCTACTCACATTTAGTGTTTTCAACACTTCTCCATCAAATAATTATAATACTTAATGGGATATAAAGGCTCACTTTTTTCCAAGTTTGGAATCTACCACCTGCCTCTAGTAGACTAGTTCAAGTTTACCTTGGCAGCCCTCTGAAAGGAGAGTTGATTCAATGGAGCCTGTTTTTAATGGCATGTCCTCAATAAATCTATTTCTAATTTATTTTTCTTTGTCAATGTACACTATTTTTGGTACACAGTGAAATAAGCCTTTTGGCCCAATCACAGGCTTTATGATATACTGTCAAAAGAGGATTTTTCCAAATTTTTTTAAAAAGGTAAAACAATGGGATTTTGGAATATCTCAGAGGCAACCTGCGTCTTGCTTTTAGCCCTTTCCTTCAAGGGACTTCCATTGTTCTGCAGCCCTGAGTGAGATGTTTCATCTTTTCCCTGCAGTGGAAATAAGCAACAATAGGATTGCTTTGTGAGACAGAAAATGATGAAGCCCTTTCCAAATGAAGAGGACGTGGAGAGTGCCAAAGAGCCAGAGGGCCATTGCAGCAGAAAATGGATCTGACTTCCTCTAGCTCATAATGAATGCAATTCTTTGGAGTTTAGGCTCAGGTAACCTGCTGAAGGAAGACAATCTTTGAATCCTACAAGGGAGGGTCAGTGTTTAGGGAGGAAAAGCAGATGCTCCATCTCTCCCTGAGCTAAATAACAATTGTGTGTTGTGTGGTGACAGTGAGATGGAATGATGGGTCATTTGCCTTCTGTAAGCTTTGGGGATGGCCAAAGGAATTAATTCTTACTTGTGAAACACTGATGGAATCAGACCGTTTTGATATCTGTTGTGAAAGAAAAAGTAACTATCGTTTATTAAGCACTGACCTTATACCCAGCTCTGAACTAAGAGCTTTAAATATGTTTCATTTTGAATTCTCACAACAATTCTCTGATACAGTTAAGGTTTTCATGTCTCACTGTTGATGAGAAGATCAAGTATCAGAGTTGAAGGTCACGAGCTGGTACAATGTTGTCTACAACTCAAGGTCTTTGATGCCTTTTCCGTTATCCTGGGTCTTGGTACCAATGGTGAGCATCAGATTTCTTATTTCTGGTTGAAAAGCCAGGTCAACTTCTTGAATGTTCTCTCTCAGAACTCTAAAGTAAAAACTGCTTTCTGAAATCCTTGAGCACCCTTGAAATCAGAGGAATGGTCAAGATATTGATATCAAAAAGTCAGAGGAAGGTCTGCAAATTCCCAGATTTATAAACTAAATTGACTCATAGAGCCAAGCATGGGCTTCCAGCCGCCTGGATGTTCGCTACCACGGAGATGCTACAAACAGCAGGCAGGCGCGATGCCAATTCATGTGCATCTGGTTGTGTCATAGAAACCGAACCTAAAGCGTGTACCAACCAAAACTATCAGGGAGAGGGCCTAATTTTAAATCTAAGCTATTTTCTTAATCTCTGAACATGAGAGCACGAAGATCTTTTCCCTCTATGTACTCGGTGCCAATATTTTAAAATGAAAAACAAGACCATTAAATAATAAAAGAGTCTACTGATGAAAATTTGTCCGAATTTAACTATGATTAATGAGGAGCCTTTTCAAAATGTGAGAAGAAAAGGCCTTTTCTTATGAATACACGACCCCAAGTCACATTCTTTTTATGAATTTTTGGGGGTTTGAAAAACCTCCATTTAAAACCAGGATAGCCATGTTCAGGCAAGTCTGAGGACATGTAATATCTTTATATAATCTCACTGAGAGAAATACCCAGCCCCTCCTTTTAATTAATAATATCATCTAAAGCAAAGATGGCAGACATCCGGGTAAGCTACTACTTTTCATCTTCTGTCTAAATGGTTCATTGAGTCACCATCCTAATGAGTTAGTGACATCATAGTTCATCACCATAGAAACAACTATGATGACATACATTGCCTTATGGCACTTAGCCATTGGTTAATCCTCACTGCTGTGCTCAGTCAAATCAAATTCACTTATATCTTCGCAAGTTAAAAAACGCTCTCCATGCTAAAGATCACCATGACCAAAAATAATGATTGTTTTGAAAGTAAACAGAAATCAGTGACATCGAAAACCTAGAAACAACCATTCACAACCCTACCTCTTTTATTTTCAGTGGTAAATCTTAATTACTGCCCACATGTATATTTAGTTTTCACATATTTACAAATGCAGCGGAGGAAAATAGCCTTGAAAATGTAATTTTATAAGCAGTTCTATATAGGGCTCCTCGGTTATCAGGACTTTTTATTAAGTTCTGATATGTTTTGAAAGCAACCTTTTATGTCCTAAGAAATACCATGGTTTGCTAAATAGGGTTTGAGAAGTCAAAGTCAGCTTGTGAGAATAATCTTACTGTGTCATGTGGAGGGACATACAAGTTATTTCATTGTATTTTTTCAGGTTTCATAGATAAAAGCAATGTTAAGACCTTATTTCACTTCTTCGTCATAAGGCAGTAGAGATAATAGAAAACAAGACTAACCTGAGCTTCCTGGAAGGAAATTACCAAATAAAAATTTAGATGTAATCCAGTAAATTTAAGAGCCTAAAGCAAATAAGCTACAAATTATGAAATTTGTATCCTTATCACTCAACACGGAGTAGGTGCTCAGCAAATGTTATTGGAAGTGAATTTATAGCAAAATACTTGAGCAAGGGAAACAACCAATTTATAACTTAGGATTCTGTTTTCATTAGGGGTGAAGGTTAAATTTGCATGACATTAGTGGAGATAGATCTATGAAGATGTAAAAATGATTTTACATTATCTCAGACAAGCTTTTCTATCAGGAGAATCTAGGTATCTGGTTGCCAAATAGGTATAAAAAGGTATTTTCATGAAAATTAAAGTTGTTTGCCCTGTGAAAGACCCAGTGAAGAGAATGAAGAGATCAGTTACATATTGGGAGGAAGTATTTGTAAACCACATATCTGAAGGAGGACTGCTCCCAAGGATGTATAAAGAACTCTGAAAACTGAACAGTTGAGAAACAAGCCAATTAGCAAAGAGGCAAAAGGCACTGAGATACTTCACGAAAGAGGATATGCAGATGGCAAACAAGCACATGAAAAGATGTTCAACCCTAGTAGCCATCAGGGAAATGCAGATTAAATCCAAATTGAGATATCACTATACACCCACCATAATGACAAAAATAAAAAAAAGTGACACACCAAATTCTGGTGAGGATGCAGAAAAACTGGATCATTTTCACACTGCCGATGGGAATGTATAATGGCACACCCATGTTGGAGAAGAGTTTGGGAGTTTCTTAAAACAAAACAAAACAAAACAAAAAACAGAAACAAAACACTAAACTACACATGCAGCTACCATATGACCCAGCGATTACACTCCTGGGCATTTATCCCCGACAACTGAATGTATGTTCACACAAAAACCTGCACATGAATATTTATAGCAACTTGATTTATAATAGCCCCAAACTGGAAACAACTCAGATATTTTTCAACGGGTGAATGATTAAACAGCCAAGCCATGATATACTATATAGCAGGAAAAAGGAACAAACTATTGATACACAGAACAGCCTGGATAAATCTCCAGAGAATTGTTCTAAGCCTCTCCAAAGAATTATGCTGAACAGAAAGAGCCAATACCCAAAAGCTGCAGACCGTATGATTCTATTTATGCAATATTTTTGCAATGACAAAATATGCAGGTGTTCCTAGGTTTTAAGGGTTGGGAGTGGCGAGGGGAGAAACCAGAGGTGACTCTAAAAGTGCAACATGAGGGAGTCTTAGGGGAATGGAAATGTTCTGTATCTTGACTACACGGATGTGAATATCCTGGTTATGCTATTATACCGGAGTTTTGCAAGATGTTAACTTTGAGGGAAACCGGGTAAAAGGTACACAGGAGCTCTCTGTAATATTATAACTGCATGTGAAGCCATAATTATCTACAAAATACAGGGTTTCATTTAATGTGTTTTAAAGAAAGATACTATTTAAAAATATATTAGGTTATGGTTTGCACAAACAACATAATACCTATAAGAGTTAACTATCAAACGTGTCTATTTTATTTCCTGCCTGAGGTTTGTGTATTAGGAAAATGTAGCTCACGAGGTGTAACAAAGATATCTAAAGAAATGTATTTTAGTCAGATGTTTCCTATTGAAAACATAGTACTCAAAACTATGACAACAGTAGGAGGAAGTAAGGATGTTATAATGGAGGATGTAGAGAGTTAAAATTTTGAATTTTAGTTTTAAAAACAATCTTCATTGATAAGAACCCCCAAATCAAAACTTCATGTTCACAATGCCATAGTAGGGTTTTTCTGCAAGCTAATGATCTTCCTTCTTCTCTCCCTAATATCTGGCTTTGTGAAAACCAACCAGATGAAATGAAGGGAGGAGTACTAGTGCATATAAAGATGTTTATGTGGGATTCTCAAAAGTTTATTTGCCCATTCAACAAAGATTTCTCCAGAATTTACTACACAGCCAGGCTCTGTGCCAGGCATGGGGAACACAAAGATAAATAGGACCTGGTCCTTCCTGTCAAGGAATTCCATGTATGAAGGAGGGAGGGATACTTTCTAATAATAGACTTTTACAATACCAAGTAATAAGTCCAGTGACAAAACAAATCACTCAACGGGCACACAGGAGTGATGCTGAGTTCAGATGAAGACTTGGGGTAGGCTGGGGAAATGGAGGGCTTTCCAAGATAAACTAGGTCATGAACAATGAATAAGTGTTAGCCAGGTTAAAAACAAACAAACAAAGACAATCCAGAGGGAGTTCCAGAAAAGAGCTGTCGTCTCAATTTGGATAAATTCCAAGTTTGAGTGCACTGAAGAAGTTGGAGATGCCCTGATACAGTTAAAAAATGGACCAAAAAATCTCTTCTATTTATCCCCCCCACACTATTATGGGAGTAGGAGCACGCCCATGAACACAGTCCTAAACATTTTTGCTACCTGCCAGGCTATGAAACAGTATGACAGAGTTGTGATGGAGATGTTGGTGCTGAGTAGGACGTAAGACACCAGAAAACTTTGTGTGTGTGTGTGTGTGTGTGTGTGTGTGTGTGCGCACTCACGTATGCAATATTTGGTCATGTGAGGCGCAGCGTGTGCACTGTACCATTGACATTTCTACACAATGTTTTTCTGTTCTCTTAAACACAATAGGCACTATTATGTCACTGCAATCTCCAATCAAAGAAAAGAAATATATCATAGTTATTTAATGATCTATGATCATTCACACAATTCTAGGACGTATAGCTTCATCTTGATTAGATGATGGCAGCCTAATCGACAACGGCTTTATATAAAAAAGACCTCGGTACAACTCCACCCAGGACAGAAGATCATCTCAGTGATCAAACTGATGCTGACTTTTGCAGCATAAGATGAAGTAGGAAAGGATAAATCTGAATCTAGAAGTTCCCTTATAAATCATCGTTTGGGCAAAACAAAAGGTCACTTGATAATTATAAAGCCAACTTAAGCTTTTAATTTTTTTTCAGAGCAAATTATTTATTGAAAACTTCCGAAATGAAGATTGAGGAATAAAATGAAAAGTACACACACTTAGCGATAGTATAAAGAAAGCTAGGACTTATTACAGAATTCAAAGGATGGGAAATGATAGATAAATAAACATTATAAAAAGCAATCTTCATTTTGGCTAATAGAAAGATTTTGTTAATAAAAAATATTTTGCTTTAGAAGCAGCGGTATGAATCTATGAAAATAAATAACAGCTAAACGTGACTATATTAGGATGTATTGAAATATCCCAAAGGGCACTGAGAATCAATAAAAAAGAAATATTTATAAGTTCCATTGACTTCTAATTCTTTAGAAACTTGAGGTCATTTGATAGTATTTTATATTTTTATTTAAAAAAAAAATTTCCTGGGGCGCCTGGGTGGCTCAGTCGTTAAGCGTCTGCCTTTGGCTCAGGTCATGATCCCAGGGTCCTGGGATCGAGCCCCATATCGGGCTCCCCGCTCCGCGGGAAGCCTGCTTCTCCCTCTCCCACTCCCCCTGCTTGTGTTCCCTCTCTCGCTGTGTCTCTCTCTATCAAATAAATAAATAAAAATCTTTAAAAAAAAAAAATAAATAAATAAATAAAAAAAAAAATAAAAAAAATAAAAAAAAAATTTCCTGATACGTTTTTGCTGAGGAAAGACCTTTTTATCTGCATGGCAAATGTAAAACCCTAAGGTTTGTAGACTATTACCCAGACACATTTACAGAACTAACAACCAAGCAAACAACACAACTATGAATATAATAGCTCATGGAGCAACAGCAGGAGGGACCTATATGAAGTGTCTGGATTATGCAAAATGATCTTCTCTGACTCTGTCAGGTAACAGAGAATTGTTTCGGCCAGTAAACTGGGGCTTACCCAACAGCGATTTCACACAAAACCACCAACTCATCGACTTGAGCTAGTACCGTATTTGGGAACTTCTATGTTCCTTCAGTTTGGTTAAAGGTTGCTTTTAAATACAAGTTTCCCTCATTATTGGGAAGAAATCTCCTTGGAACACTGTTGTGATGCCTGGATACCTTTGTCCACCCAAACCAATGAGACTCTGAGGTTGCCATGAGGACAGCTCTCAGAACCAGAGCCCTACGTGAATCTAGAAAAGGTCTGATTCAAGAGGCTGTTACTGAAATACTTCCCTCCCACCTTGCCTATCTGCCATCTTTCTTTATCCATGCCAATTTTTAACTATTGGGAAAAATTCAGGCATAGTGTCTCCAGAAGGCCACAGTTAAGATGCACCTAGGAAGGATGGTGATAATTGGCAATCTCCTCTGGCCCTATACCTTTAAGTTATTTTGTCAAATTAGGTCCATGTCACTTTGGAAGGCACAGGGTAACAGCAACTGACACTGGGCTGAGTTTCAACAGTGAACAGTGAACAGAATGAAGTAACAAGTCAAGGACTTTGGATCCTAGGAATGGGTCCTCATCTGGCCGTCTGGGGGCATTAAGTGTTCAATAAGTTAGGGGACTCTAAACATTCTGATTCCCATCTGTCACATATTAATGGCATGACTTTGTGCATCTTACTTAACTTCTCTGAGTCTCGCATTTGTAAAATGGGTAGGCACCCTCCCACCTATTTTCCAGAACCTTTGTTAGAGTTGAGAGACAGCACAGAGCTTTTAGCATCCCAGGGGAGTGCCTGACACAGGATGGCTGCTCAAGGGCCATTTTTGGAATGAATAACATGTGGAAAACATCAAGCTCAGTGCCTGACCCGGAGGAAGTTCTTAATAAATTCAAACTTTAAGTTTTACTGATGAGAAAAATTCTGAGAACTGTGCCCAGCTAGCGTGTGTGAAAGGCCACAAATCTCTCAGCCCAAGGAAGGAAAGCTATCTGTGCTTTTAGAAATTTTTCTCACTCTTGACCAAGCTTAGGGCACGTCATGGTCCTCCTCCCACTGAGATGGAAAATTTGCCCCAGTCGGAAGGAGAGGTGAATTCTAACATCCATTTAGAATTGCATAGGTGAGAATTGTTCCTTTCTGTTGCCAGGACCTGAAACAATACAGTTTACAAGGCAGAATATTTTCCACTTATCTGCTACACACATTTAACATTTTCTATTTTGGTTCATTATTAATCTATAATTATTCTTTTTTTGTGGAGTTGAGAAATCATAGCAGGAGGTTACATTGCTCAAAGAATGAATTCTTTCCTGAACAAGGAAAATTGGAAAAAATATAAGCCCCAAAGGGACAAATGCCTTCTCATTTCCTGAGGCACACTAAGAAGCTTACAATTAGCTCAGTTTCTAATAGTTTCCACAGCTCTGCTACAGGACATATCTCATTTTTCCACCATGAGCCTGGTAAGAATTGCCTAAATCTATAATCTCTCTTCTACCCTTTTGGGCCCTTATCACCTCTTTCCTAATTGCAGGCGGTGAGGAGTGAGTTGGAGCCTTCTTTAAAATCTTGCATTTCTCTTTCATTCTGACACTTTCCTGATGTCTCTGCACTTGTTCCTTTCATTTGATGCCATGCTGCCTGGTCTTCAAATAAAGATGACAGGAAACAAGGTCCCGGGATGTCTTTCAGTCCCCAGCACATGGCTGTCCAAGCTGATACCGTTCTGAGTGTGGACAGCACATATCATGTGCTCAGACGCCCTCTATGGCCTCACTTCCTGGCATCTACTCAGGAATATAAGCAATGTTGTAGACCATGACTACAAATAAAACAAGTATTTCCCCAGAAATATAAGTCATTCCACTCTTACCACTTCCCTTTGGCCTAAGTTGATACATTAAATTTAATTATTGTGTAACTAACCACCACTTAAAGCACCTCTTCCCCCTAAATGAGATTTGCCAAGAATATCCGGGACCAGCCCTGGAAGGACAGACAGCACAAATTTGTTATGGCATTAAATATAGGGTGATATAGGAGAAAATACATGGACTCACGTCAGGAAAAATTGGTTCCAAATCCTTCATCTGCCTTTTGACTAATCTCTTTTTTATTAAAAACATTAAAAAAATTTTTTTTAAGTAGGCTCCACACCCAGTGTGGAGCCCAACATGGGACTTGAACTCATGATCAAGACCTGAGCTGAGGTCAAGAATCGGATGCTTAACGGACCACACACGTACCCCTTGACTATGTAATCTTGAGCGAATTAAATAATCTCTCTTAGGCTCTGTTTCCTTATTTGTAAAATGAGGAGAAGGGGACCTACCTTTGGGGTTGTTGAGAGGATTAAATGAGTTAATGATTTAAAGTGATCTTAGAACCTGTTTAGTGCATAATTAGCTCTCAGTATAATGTTATCTATTGTTATTTCTGTTCTTTCATCCTCACATTTTCTATCACTATCTTCTAGTCAAGATAGGACCAAAGCTCTCCAATGGTGAGAGTTATACCAGGTGTATCTCAAGGAACCCACCTTCCCCACACACATCCAGCCAAAATATATCTCCCTTTGAGGAAATTCCATAATTAGAAATTCACTACTTTAATCTGGATTTGGTTACTTAGCTTCTTTTAAAACACAAATGTTCCTGGGAGGGGCGACGTATTAAGCCAATAAATAGTAACATCTACCATTTGTGAAGTAACACATTCTAGTTAATTGTGGCATTTCTTACTTAACCTGTTAAACAATCCTATAAGGTAAACCTTATCTCTACCGCTAAAGTTCATTTAGGCTTATGATGATAATCAGAGCAAAACTGGGTAAGAAGTCACCTCATCAAGTTTCTTCTTCTTCTTCTTTTTTTAATAAAAGAAATGGTGGAATATAAACAATCTGAGATATTGGTAGACAGGCTAAGAATATACAAAATAAGCATAGAATGGGGGTATTATGGCAACATCCTTTCTGAGGCAGGCTCTGACATTAGAAACAGCATTTCTGAGGAACTTTGAGTAAATTAACTGTCCCATGAGGTCTTGTCTCCTGAGGACTTGTAAGGGGTGTGACAGTTTGGGTAAATGTAAATGAAGTCACCGACAAGTTGCCAATAATGCAAAGGGATATATAAACTAATGAGTGGGGGGTGACCTCAGCGGGGGGGGGGGTGTTCCTGGGAATCCCAAGAATAGTGTCTGGCCAGGACATGTGGATTCTTGTTTGTTGGCAAGAGTGGAGTAGGACAGAACCCTAGCGAAAGGTTGGAGCTTTACCCCCGGGCTCAGATGTCTATTTGCTAATTAGAGCACCTACAACCTCTCATAATCATCATGCAGTCGCATTTCCTGAGTGACTTCTTGTATCACACAGTTAGCTTGATATAAAATAGAAGCAATAAGGCATAGGCTCTAGAATCAGACAGATCTAGCCTTACATTACAACTCCGTTATGACCATGTAAGTTGTTCTGTGACCATGGGCAAGTTATTTGATTTCTTTGAAACTCACATTCGTTACGTGTGTGTGTTACACAATATTCACTGCACAAGGTCATGAGAAAATTAAATCAGGTAATACAGTTGAGGAGATGCAGTTGATGCTCAATGAATGCTAGTTATTTTTATCATGGAGGCATCTCGAAACCGTGAGCTACTGGAGGTCAGGGACCATGCCTTACTCATCTTCATATCCCTGATGCCTATTGTAAAGTCAGGCTCAATAAATGAATGTTGACTGATGTTTAAACTAACAAACCTTGAGAAAAAAGTGTTTCTCACGTGCCAAAAGAAGTTGCAGTGTAACACAAGAAACAATCAGATGGTGCATGTCTATAATAGCAAATGCATTTAATAAGAATGCCATTTTTAGGCAATGCCTCTGTAGCTGTTTTGCCATTTACTCATCATTTACACAAAATGAAAAGCACAGTCCCTATTTTCAGTGATGAACATCTGCAAGTTGTCAGATACTGAAAAACAATGACTTAGATTCTAGGGAGACAGTTCAGTCCTGAGTTTGAGAGGCACTGTAGCAGGCGCTCCATACATCCATCTCTAACCTCACTCAGTGCCTCCAGGCTCACACCACTTGCCCAAGCTCTGCACATGTGTTCTGAAACAGTTGGCCAGGTTTGCTCTAGAAGAAAGCGGAACATATCCTTCACTGCTACTCATCAGTATGTGACTAGATTTCTCTACTTCCTTGGACACGATGAAGCAAAGGGAGCATGACAACATCCTCTGCTTCACTGGTAAGCAGAAATAATTCTCTATTCAAGAAGTTTTGAATTATTAAGGGGATCTTGAAGAAGAGTAAGGCTCTCATCACTTGAAAGGGAATTCCTGTGGACTGGGAATCTGGCCTCGGGTGATTTTCTGTGGTTCACTGAATGAGTCAAGATTAGGTTGCAAAATCCACCAACAATAATAGTAGCACTGTCCTAAGGCTGAGACACACTGATTTGAAAATGCAAATTAGAATAACATAGTCAAGAACGGGACGAGGTGATTTTACTCAACTTCCTTGCCCATTTGAACCTGTAGTGCATTCAGTTTCTATACACGCGGGTCACTCTCAGATTTAACCTTTTAAGCCTGCAAGAAAAAGATTAGGAAAAGCAAAAATCATGCACGTACACTATATGGATGCATATTTTAAAATAAGAACTTTAATGAATTTACACTTATTCTTTAAAAGTGTACATGGTATCCAAAAAGAACAATGACAGGACCCAGAATCCTGGGTATGCAGCTGTAGCAAAGGAGGGGATGGATGGTTAAGCAGGTAACAGATGTAGTATGTCCGATGTCTGAGAAGAAATGGCCACACTGTTTACGAGAATGTCTTGTATTGCCCGTTTATGATATTGCCCGTGTATGTGTATCGAACAAACAAAAAGGGAGAGAAAGGGGAAAAAAATGATTAAAATGAAGTTCTTACTTCCTTCTGTTAGAAAACAAAGCGTTATTTCTGCCTGGATTATTAACTGTGTATCTTGAAGCCAAGTCGTGTTCTAACAATTTCCCTGTAATTAGAAACATACGTATCTGCATATGTTACTGCCAAAGTACGTAGGTATTTTACTGGCATTAGTAATCAGCATATGGCAGGGAAAGCACAGTCAGTGGGCAGAAGGCTTCACAGTGTTGGGGCCAAAGTTGTAAAAGGAGGCCGGGACTCTGTAGGATGAGGCAGAGACACGGTCCCAGGACACCGGAGTCTCAAACACTTACCTTCATGTTTTAGTCCACTTCGCCAAGCCTGAAGCCATTGTTGCTTCTGGCCAATTCCCCTGGTCGGGTCCCATCATTCTACAAAACAAAGAGAAGAGAAACTCTAGATAAATATCCTTCTATATCCCCAATTCTCTTCATATTATAAAACATACAACTTGTTACTTTGTCTTGAAAAAAAAAAATACCACATTTCATTCCACCCTCAGAACACTAAGGTCCAAGCATTACTATGCTGATTGGCATAGACCCTGGTGTTGATGCAGCTAATGCTTATTTACAGAAACCTTCACACATCGGAAGGAATAAACCAGCTTCCGTATGTAATACTCATCTATGCTTTCTAATAGTGGACAAAATATGACTAGGTCCTATCCCAAAAGCAAAACAAAACCAAAACAACTTACCTGGAATGAGAGTGTCTGTAGACATTTCTCTAAGTCTTGAACCAACTGCCCCATATATAAGGCAGATCCAACATACAGACATCTTCAGGTGAGGTCAGGGGTCCAGGACCACCCGTTATTGTTGCTGAAATAAAAGCTGGGTCTCCATCAGGGAGTGATGCAATGATCAGGAATTACCAGGGCACTGTCATAAGCACAGATTCTGTGGACTTGCTGAGTAGTGACATCTCAGCTCCTTGTACCTGGTTTTAGTAACTTTCTGGAGGAAACCAGTAGCGGACAGAGCAGGAGGGAGCTTTGGTCCTTTTGGTGAAGGGTGTACTCCTTTCTCACGTAAGTGTGAAACACTTAAGCAGGAAAATCTATAGTTCTATGGGTGGTGATAGTCCTAAAATGGGTCATCCATTTAAGCCCTATTAAGTCAACCTGCTAATAAGCCTCTGGTTGAGATCTGCTCATAAGTTCAGACAACACATCCCAATAATGAGGCCTCTGCTTTAGAACTAGTGAAGCTGATTTCTATAAACACTGTTTCCAGGTTGGTTTAAAAAAGGATGTGGAAGAAGAAGAAGAAGGAAAAAAAAACTTAAATAAAGCATTGACACCTGGGTTTGATGGAGAGGAGGATCTCATTACCACTCATTCATACCTGCTTCCCTTCCTGGGCATGGAATTATATTTTCCCCAAGGCACTGAAGTCAGATTTGGATTGACTTGTTATACTACTGAAATGGACATGGGAATGGAAGTGACTTGTATGATATCCACACAGAAGCTTAAGTCATAGCTTGTTCTATGACCGAGGTCTACCTTTGTCTTTGCCTGTGTCATAATGGACACCAGTATTAAAAGAGACTCCTCCATCACTGTGGGTCCCATGAGGTAATGACATGGAGCAGAACCACCTGCTAATGCTCACTGAGCATGTCGTGTAATTGAAAAATAAATCTTGGTGGTTGGAAACTGCCAAGACTTTGGGGTAGTTTGCTACCACAGAACAATCTAGCCTATTCCAGCTGAAATGGATGACAACTTGGAAGAAAACAACTGTGTGGTTGAAATGTCTCTGTTCATATTATATTTATAAGCTACTCAACATAAGTAATTAAACATCTGTCAATTTCCTGATGTTGAACGTCTTTCCCCAAGAGATAACTGAAAGAGAGCTTATCTTGACTCACACATTAGAACTATCTTTTAAAAAAAATTATTTATTTATTTGACACACAGAGAGAGAGAAAGAGCACAAACAGGGGGAGAGTTAGGCAGAGGGAGAGGGAGAAGCAGGCTCTCCACTGAGCAAGGAGACCAATGTGGGGCTCGATCCCAGGACCCTGGGATCATGACCTAGCCGAAGGCAGACGCTCAACCAACTGAGCCACCCAGGAGCCCCGAACTATCTTATAATCAGTCGATATATTGTGATTTGCTTCAACATGTGATTAAAAGCTGAACTGCTCATTTTTTTTTTCTTTTTTGCTGAAGGAGCTCTCAAACTGAAGGTAGATGGATTGAAAACAGGTCCACCAAAAGTCTGTTACCCCCAAAATGCACATGCAAGAAAATCTAATCCTGCATGTAATGAAATCTAACAGAATGATTGGCAAAGTGACAAGGTTGTTGGTGCTAAACAGGCTCTGGCTTTTTGCCTCTCTTACAGCTCCACTGCTATGGAGATGTGTCCATGGGCTGCGGGGAAGGCAGCCTCCGAGGCTCTAGACTTCACATCTGTAAAGATTTTTTTGAGTTTGTAAGAAAAGGCTTCAAGGGGCTGTGATCCCAGGGAAAATAATCAGGGCAACAGAAAACCAAAAAGATCACTAAGCAGAGGGGGAGAAGCCATTATATTTAATCCCATTTCCAAAGAAATAGATATATTTCATTTTTTCCTTGTGGTTTTTCAGGGAAGACGATATATCGGAAAACAGTGTGGTAGGATAAAGTAACTAATGTCACAATGGTTTTTCTAGTTTTTCTTCGGGCTTAAAGAGTTAAAGTTACACCAGATGTGGAAGGGCAACAGATGGGTGCATTCTGATGACTTATAATGTTGGATAATAAAATGACCTAAGACTCTATTTAGAGAAATAGAACAGCCACACTTGGGCTGTTTACAGACTTGGAAATATCATGATAAGCAAATGTAGGCAGTTCAAAGGAATGATAAAAAAAAAAAAAGGACAAGTGGATAAATAATGACCCGATGTTGTTGCGAAAATGTAGTATAACTCCTGCATTGTTAATATAAACACAGATGACCTCTGCGTTTGCTCAACTTTCGTCTTCAAGACAGGAAACAGCAACTGATCTTTATCGGGAAAGTAGAATCTTCCACTTGCTTCTGCTGTGCTGACATTATGGTGTATGTCAGGGCCTAGCGATGTCACTATCTCTCCGAAGCACATGCTGACAGCCTGATAGGCGCCTGAAAGAGAAGCTTATCCCTGGCATAGGCTTTGTGTGTCGCCGAGACAGTATGGCCAATGTCACGGTGTAGGACGGCCGCGCGCATGTGCGGTATGGAGCTGGGGGTGGGATGGTGATCAGCGAGAGAAGGGCCCTGTGACAGCATTTTCCATGTCCATAGTCACCAATTCATCCTGTTCACAAACTTAAACATCCTCTAGGGTAATGTTTACCACTTCACAAACAAACACACCAACGAGCAATTGTTTCGTGCATGAAGGTAGCTAGTGAGTCCTATATTCTGGACATACTACGAACTAAAACACAAAGAACTGTTTATGAATTACACAATATTTTACGTCAGAAAAGTTTCAAACATCCGAACTATTTTTTTTTTTTCCTCTAGTTCTGATAAAAATGGATTTAGGTCTTTTTTTCTTTTACAGGGCGCACAGAATCACGCACACATCCATCATCGATACGACGCTTTAAAAATCCATGTGGGGGGAGTTCACGGCAACCTACGGTGACTGGTGAACATTCTTTCTTCTCGCTGCTCTGGATATCTGTCGAGTTGTTATTTCTCCCTAAATGAAGTCACCTAAATTGACCCTGCATTTCTTGCTTCATGGTCCATTTGGTCTGGGCTCCAAAACAGATCCCCTCAATATGGAGTAAGTTCTTATTGCTCTTACTTTTTAATTTTTCTCACCTACCATCACACTTGCAGAAAACACCTTTATTTGAGGTTTCTCCACAGCCATCATATAGAGTCATAATCCTGCTTCCTTAGAGTCATGGTGGGATGACTTTCCTTAGGTGTGTTCTCATGAAAGGGACTTCAAATCTTCTAGCTGCCAATCCTACTTCTGTGTGTACATCCATACAAGAATGATGGTATCAGGCTCATTCTCCCTTCTATTCCAGATAAATAAATTCACATATACTTTAACTTAAGTCTTCTGTTATGTGCTCTTAAGTGGTTTAAACTTTATATGCTGGTACCAGCCATTACCTATTCAATCAGAAACAATGCTACTATAATCTAAATTAAGGGTTGACAAAATTATTCTGTAAAAGGTCAGATAGTACATGTTTTCAGCTTTGTGGGCAATACAGTCTCTGTTGCAGTTAAACAACTCTGCCAAGGTAGCAGGAAAGCAGACAGAGATGTAATAACTGAATGTGTTCCAATAAAACTTTATTTACAAAAAACAGATTGAGGGGGGGTGGTTTTGGCCAGTGACTGTAGTTTGTTGACTTCAGATCTAAAACAAACAGACACCCTGAGCCATACTAACAATTTGTAAATAAGAGTCTTATCCTGGTGAAATCACACTCACTGATGGCCTTCACATTTACCCATAGACTTATTTAGGAAACATAAAAATGCGTAAAGCCTAAAGGTTCACATCACAAGGGGAAAAAACCATCTTTCTTTCTTTCTTTCTTTCTTTTTCTTTCTTTCTTTCTCTCTCTCTCTCTCTCTCTTTCTTCTTCCTTCCTTTCTTTCTTTCTTTCTCTACATGAGATGACGGATGTTAATTAAACTTATTGTGGTAATCATTTTGTAATTACATATAGGTCAAGACGTTGTGCCATATCCCTTAAACTTACACAGTCAGTAGCATCTCAATAAAACTGGGGAAAAATCAATGTGGAGATAGAATTACTACTTTCTAAGCAGGACTCTATAACAGCTATTAAGAAAACTGATATTCTAACCTCTCCTTCCCTAATGAATATTGGCAATTGATACAAATAAACTCCAAAAAAAGATGCATTTAGATGTTTTCTTTTACTCTTTTCTCAGTTCAGATAGTATCACCCCATTTAATGTCCTTGGCATTCAGCAGTACCTGTCTAGCGAACATGGGCTACAGAAATGCTTCTGATATATAGTAAATCATAGAAACATAAAGCCACAGAGGGCTTAAATCATAATGATAGCCACCTTTTTTTTTTTGAAATTTACAAACAAGCTTTTAATATCCAATTCTGATTCATTGTCCAAACAAAGACAAGTCCACTGAAACTTCAGAAGACCTTAATAAGTAATAAGAGTCTAATCCAAATCGATAGAAACTGTACCCAGATGTAACTATATTTTCTCCTGGGTTAAATCATCTTATGGGACAATTTAGAAAAAAAAAAAAATTTCTTTAATTCAAAATCATATAACTCAGTACCCCTCTGTAAACAGTCTGATGGCTTTCCTATGTATTTTGGGCAATTTATCTGATGGAATTCCTGACACAAAATTCCATCAGATGATGGCCACCTTTTAATGAGCATCTGCAATGTGTCAAATATAATGCCAGGAACAATCATATATTATCTCGCTTACCTTCAATGCATCCTATAGATGAGGAAACCAATGCTCAAATATATTAACTGAATTACTCGAGATTCTAAAACTAGTAAGAGGCAGATCTGGGACTTTCACCAAGTTTCCTGACTCACTCTAACATGCTCTTTGCGCCAACGTTGTAAGACCTCATCTTGATCTTTGTTTACCAGATTTTCCTGATTCCTCACCACAAAATTGAAGATCAGTGCTTTTGATCTCATTGAACCCCCCAAAAGAGTACCTTTAATTAACATTCAATATGAAGATACTTTGAGAAGTCATAGTGAAGTGTATTGAGCTCAGGGCTGGGTGTGGCACCTGCTAAATGCTAGTAATGATCCAGCGCCTTCTGGCTGGCCTGGGACTTCTTGGCCTTAGAGGCCTGGGGCAAACGCCTTTCAATGTGTCCTACTCACGCTGGTCCTTCATTATAAAGTTAGTGTAATGTGTTGTAGATGCCACAAATGGAGAAATGAGGGGAACACAAAGGACACAAAAGTTTAAGGAATAGCCTAGAGAAGACAGAGCTCCCTCTTAGTCACAGAGAAGAATTTGAGACACCGAGCGGAGGACATATGGATGTACTGTCCAAATCGAACTAACCGAGTCAGCTGTCTATACCAGGTTTGCTGCTTGATGGTTATCTAGAAAGAAGGCTTAGGAACTGGGCAGAAGACATAAACTTCTAGAATTCCAAATACCAGGTCTCCAAATACTGGCTCCTGATAATTTTCTCTTTCCTCATTACTGTACTTCCTGAAAGGAATGTGAGGAAAATGTGTTACGGCAGGGTTCAAAACTGATTAGTTGACAACCAGTCAAAAAACTTTGGGTAAATGAGCTTTCCAGAAGGGTAACACTCACAGTATATCAATCATGGGTGTCTTCATGGAAAACTGAATCTAAAGCAAATATCTGAAAACTATATTTTAAAAAAGGAAGATGAAAAAAATGCTGGCATGTACGTGTGTGTTTGTTGAGGGGACGGCCTCTGGCGCAGGCAGAAGAGGAGAAAGGCCTGACTTTTGCATCAGGATAATGCTGACCCTGTATCTCTGACTTATTTGAATCTTTGCCCAAACATGTGCTTGCTTTCATGTAGACCAGGCCTTGTAAATCTTGACATAATCTGTCAGTACAAGGAGAAATATGTTGCCTAGTGTGTGGCTGGGTCATGAAGATGAAATTGCTCTGCTGAAGTGTGAGGTCTCTTTCTTCAATGACCTGTCCTGGAGACAATAACCTTTAAAACACGTCAAAATCGAAACTGTAAAGATATTACTGCTAAAGGCAAGGGGATCAATACCTCTTAGTGAGTCAAATGCCGCAGGCCACCCAATGAACAATCTCCACTGTAGAGTTTGTTCATGTTGAGCATGGTCTTCCTTTCACGGATAGGCAGCTAACGTCTTGTACGGGGTTATTTGGGGCACCTCCAAAGGGCTTCCCAGATGACCCTCCATGTTGGGAGTGTAAACGAGAGAGCAATTTAAACCACGTGAAAGTTTGGCTTCTTTTTCGAGACTATGGAAAGTCTCATTATATCATAGTTGGTTATTACACAGATTCAAACAGTGTGCTATGAGTTAAACCAGGTCCCCTGACACATAACAACTGTATTCAGTTATAGTCTGATAGGCATGGCAAGAATGTAATGTAAAAATCGTTAGACCTTCCATTCTCCTATCAGTTTGGTGAAGATCAAAAACATTGACAGTACCCAGTGTGGGCAAGGCTGGGGAGGGGCAGGCACACCATTACAGTGGAGGCAGAAAGGAATCTGTATGACCCTTCTGGTGGGTAGATGGGCACTATGTTTAAAGACACAAAATCTCTAAATCTTCTGATTCAACCATTCCACTTCCAGAGATTTATCGCAGAGGGAAAATTGGCCCAAATCTCAGAGACATATGCACGAAGTTCATCAGAGCACTATTTACGAAAGCAAACATACTGTAAACACCCTCGGTGTCCATCAGCAGGAGATCGCTTAAGTGGCTTCACCAATAGTATTTGCCATCCATGGCAGATAAAAACAATACTGGTCTTTATATTAATCAACAGGAGAAACCATCAATGATGCAGTTCCTTGTGAGGAATAGGAACGGATCAAAGTTATGAAACAACATATTTAATATGTACACGTATAATGCACATAGAATGCAAACACAAGCTGCTTCGGAGTAAGGAAGTTTGCATTAATGCTTTACTTTTTTCATTCTCCTCTTTATGATGTGATTTCCTATGCATCTGCATGAATCTTGGTTATCAGCAAAAATTAATACAGCACACGACCAGTTGAGGTGTTTTTCCCCTCTCCCAGTACCTGCCTGATAAAGATGTCCCACTGCGTGTGTTCAATGATTTGCATTTTCCCAAAAAAAGCGCCATCACAAAGCTCAGGCACACAGGAAGAAGGAAAGCTTTGGGTCTGTGGCCTGCACTGCATTAGCTACTCTAAAGATAGAGGAATCAATAACTAGGCTCTAATAGCTTGTTAATCATCACACTGAACTTAAGTTTCGCTTTTATAAAATAATCTTGGAACGGTAATAGCCCTGCCGCTTCACATTGCTTTTCTTTCCGAGGGCTTCATTAACATGACCTCACTCATCATGCGGTGTGCCTGTGAGCTCTAGCTGCCGGCAATTACCTTCCCGTTTAAGACAGAAGCTCCAGGGCTGAGAGACGGGTGAGACTTTGGCCAGAACCTGCAAATGCTATGCCAGAGGTAGACAAGTAAAATCTTTATTTTTCTGCCTTTGGCCACTGTTCTGTGGTCGATGTTTTCCATTTCTTGATCCACTGACCACGGGGTCAACTTCTGAGCATCTGACATGTGGTCCCTTCCCTAGCTTACTCTCAAAAATAGTCACTTTTATTCAGATCAAATCCTCTCTCCCTCTCCCTCAATTTTGGGGTCCACGGCAAAGGATTTAGAGAGGTCTGATGTGGTTTTGGAAAAAATTGTTGCACTATACACGGTATATTCAAAAGATGAGCAAAGGCGTCTGGTAGTGTCATAGTGAGACTCAGAAAGCCCTCATGTGGGTTAAAATTTGACAAATTCCTACATGCCAGTCATCCTGTTTTTAGGTAGGGGGTCAGAAAAAGGAGAGGCGAGTACAGTCCCCTACCAATCAAGTGGCAGAAACGAAAGGATGGCAGGCATACTTAGGGAGCTTTGTGACTTTGAGGCCATGACTGGAGATGCCCACAACTCCCTCCCAGCAAATCGAGGCAAGCCACCAGAAAAAGGCCGATGGCAGAAATCGTCCCGGATCTTCAAGCAAAAATATGAAAAAGGAAGTTTTTGGAGTTTCCCCTTCTCTTAAAACATCAACATAAAATGAGAGAACAATAACCCCAAATAACCTCTTTCTCCCTCGGGAAAGTGGACCCACAACTTCCATTAAACACAAGAGAACACGACCCACCCCACAGGGAGCTGCATGCTCCTTGCCTCTGTCTGATGAGTGTTCAGTGCTGAAAGTTCTCTGCATGCACCCAGTTAGTTGGACCTAAACACAGCATGAGCAGTGACATGGACTCTAGGCTCTGACCCTTATAAGAGGATCGCCTTCCTGAGGCGAGAATTAGCAGAATCAGGCACCCGGCATTCTCGGATGCCATTGACGGGCTGTGTGAGCTGTCCCTGTGGGGCTTTTATGTTTCCATCTGTTTATCGGGACTAATAAAATAGGATTTTACTAATTCAGCCTTAACCGGATATGAAGACACGGTAAGGATTTACTCCACAGATTTTCTAGACTGTAGAGAGAGATAAACAATGTTCAGTTTGCATATACGTAGAAGAATAGATGTTTGTGTTATGATAAGGTATTTTAGCCAAGCTTTAGGCTGTAGCTATCCTAACCTCTTATTTACCTTGGCACTCAGTATTATTGAAATTGGCATTTTAAAAATGATTTGAATTTTCCAAAAGACAAATGTGACACGTATGAAAATAAGAGTCTAACTATTACCACAGAAGATATATAGTTTTGGGTAATTCAGACATACATAGAATGACCTATAAACTTGATTCTCTGCCCACTCATCTTTCCTCTGGGCCCATTATCTTTCCTGCCTAAAGGTATTTAAGGAATACCCTTAAGTACTTGGGTATTTAAATACTTGGTCTAACAAAAACAACTGGCTGGGAGTCCAGTTCTATTTTATATGAATATAGCTCAGTGACCCTTGATTCCTCTTGGAATAGAGCAGTGATGTAGAAAACACGTTGTAGTGTTCAATGATACATTATTTGTGTATAACACCCAGTGCTCATCACAACACGTGCCCTCCTTAATACCCATCACCTGGCTCCCTGAACACAATAAAAAATTTTTTAAAAATTTAAAAAAAAAGAAAACACATTGTATTAGCCATTGTTTCGGGGACCATTTTAGAGAACATATTCACCAACCAGAGCTCGTTAGCTTGTCTGTCATACAAATGGGAAACTCAGTTCCAGCACACGCTGCAGAACAGTATGTAGATATTAACAGGGTCAGGTACCGTAAGATCTCATACATTTACACTCCCTAGAGCTGAAGTGGAGCTGCAACTGAAAGCTGTCCTTTATCACCCTCACCTTTTCTTGTTCAAGGTAAACACTTTAATTCCATTGTTTATTTGTATATTCCTACCTTTTTTTTTTTTTTTTAAAGATTTTATTTATTTATTTGACAGAGAGACACAGCAAGAGAGGGAACACAAGCAGGGGGAGTGGGAGAGGGAGAAGCAGGCTTCCCAAGGAGCAGGGAGCTTGACGCGGGGCTCGATCCCAGGACCCGGGGATCATGACCTGAGCCGAAGGCAGACGCTTAAGGACTGAGCCACCCAGGCGCCCCATGTTCCCACCTTGTAATTCTGATCCCTAATAAAGGCTCTAAGAAATTCATCTCTCGCGTGCTGAAACATAGTCTCAAATAACACAACCACACAATGTCCCACAACTATTTCTGTGTTGAGAAGAACATCACAACATTTTAGGAAAAGAAGTACATCAAATGTACACATTAATTGTACCATGTGTTCTGTGTTCATAAATGTTGAAATATGAATAGCGTATCTTAGAATCCAGGAAATCTAGTGCTTGATAGAGCTCATCAGATTTCGACATGAATGGTACAAAAACATTTCATCTTTAAATATCTCTACTTCTCAACTGAACTGAAATGCTGTCTTTTAAGAACAGTTTAAGATAATAGGAAAACTGTTTCTTAACATGTATAATTACTGACAAATCAACAGCTTTACATTCAACACACTTCTACTCTGAGCGATAACTATTTGTACGTGTATGTATTTTCTTCTGATGATCTGTTATATTTGGGGGAACCTTACTTAAGAATATATCTTATAGACTTATTCTTTTAATAAGTCTAAAGCTGCCCTGTCCAGTGGTCACAGGTGGCTCCTGAGAACCTGAAATGTGTGGCTAGTCCAAACTCAGATGTGCTCTGTCAAATGTACTAGGTTTCAAAGACTTAATGCAAAGAAAGAGTGTGAATTTTTTATATGGGTACATGTTGAAATGGCAATATTTTGGATATCCTGGGTTAAGTAGAATATATTATCAAAATTAATTTGGCTTGTTTCACTTTACCTTTTTCAATTTGGCTATTAAAATTTTTTAAATTACATATGTGACTCGCATTATATTTTTATTGCACAGCTCTAGTCTAGAAGAATTCGATTAGCATTTAACTACTTTGCAGATGAACACATTGCACATTCGGATCCAATAACTGCTATATGATTGGGCATTATAAACAAATAGTGCTCTTGTTTTTAAGTCCTTCAGAAACATTTAGTATGAGGCTCTTACGTTTGAGAAAGGATGCATATATCTCATTTTCCTGTGCTTTCTCTACTGGCTTTGGTTAACATGAAATAACGACTGGGACTTATTTTAAAGCTATTATTTTAGTTTTTCAAGATAAGTAGAACAGAGCTGATTTGGAAAAGTGCATAGAAAAACATACCAATGACTAATAATAAATATTGTGGTGAATATACTTTCCTAATCATGAAAGGGAAAGATAAGCATGATTACAACGATAAAGAGAAAAATTCCTAAGAGAAATGGCATTGGAACAACTTCTCCACAAAGTATTTTAGCAAAAAAATTTACTCCTGAGGTCAAAGATGTATAGCTTCTTCCATTTCCTTTCCCGGGGCTAGAACAGGTCTTGAAAATATCCTAACAAGTTCTCTAAAAGACCAAGAAAGGAAGTTCAGTTAAAAAGGATAACATTCATATATCAGATGGGGAAATGTGTGAAAGGGTGGATCAACGAAATGTTCTATGTAATCATTGGCTGTGGAAACAATTTCATGAAGTCTCCTGTAGATCTATACCTATGTTAATGTTGTTATAGTTGCTATGACACCAGACAGGTCTTCTTCCAGCTTTTACCCTCAAAGTACAGTTCCTTCTAGAATATTCTCCAGAAAACTGAGAAATATATCCTTCATGATGTAACGAAAGGCTGTCTATTTAGCTGCTCCCTGTTACTCACCAATACTTGCTGTAGTATTCTAATATTTATTAAATTGGGGAGAGTTCACACTTCCACTGCCAATTAATTACCCAAGAGCATGCTTGATCAACACTCTCACGCTGTTTAGTTACCTGAGAGTGACTAATCATGGAGCAGCTGATACTAGTGCTGTTTCTCCTGTCCTCATTTACATCTTGAGTAGAAGGCACACCCTGACAGACTAAGCTGCTCAAGATGGTGTTTTTCTAGTAATTCTAATAGTGTTTCTGCGTCCTGTCATACTGCCCAACTACCATGTAAGCCAAGAAGGCCTTTCCCTTTTCACCTTAATGGAGGCAGAGATTCATTTGCATGACTTAAAACCTCACACCAGAATATTCATATTCAGAATCATCTGGCAGGCTTGTTAAACCACAGACGGCTGGGTCCCCACCCCGGAGTTTCTGATTCAGGAGGTCTGGGGTAAGGCCAAAGGATTTGCATTTCTAACAAGTTCCCAGGTGATGCTGCTGCTGGGGTTAGAAGACTATTTGAGAACCACTGTCTTAGATATCCATCCTCTCATCACTCCCAGATATGCCCTCAGAAAGGAAGGAAGGAAGAGAGGAAGAAAAGGAGGAAGGAAAGAAGGAAGGGAGGGAGAGAGGAAGGAAGGAAGGAAGGAAGGAAGGGAGGAAGGGAGGGAGTACAGGGGGAAGGGAAGAAGTGAGGAAAGGAGGGAGGGAGAAAAAGCAGGAAGGAAGAGAGGAGACAATTATTAAAGTGTTACTAGAGTCTGGTACCACACTTAACACTAAAGTCAAACACACTTTATGTCACTAAGATCATATAGTACGCATGACAATACAAAGATAGGTATTATTATATACTTTTCCAGATGACAGATATGAGGTTTAAAATGGATAAATAACTATCCAAAAGATTATATAATTGTTAAGCAACAGTCATGTCGTGAGCCCAAGTAGGCTGATTCCAGAGCCCTTGCCATGATACTATGCTGATTAGTTTAGCAACTTACTCATGAATGTGTCTAGAGGATGTATCATCATCCTGATCCCTGCCCCATTAGAAAGCACGGTGCAGACTCTCCATTGCAGGGCTGAGTATTCCACAACCTGCAGAAACTGAAACTATAATGAGCTTTGTGTACAAATGGCCTGTTTAGAATTTCCCTGTTAACTTGCACTTGGCCAGCCAGAGTTTTCAATAGGATGAGCCATTTTAATGGATCAGACGCAAAAACCATGGATTGTGATGTTGATTGTCATTAAATAAGGATGAAAGTTGGGGATGGGAGGATGTGAAGAAAATTAAAAGGGAAAGGAAAAAGTATAGAAGATTGAAGCGAATGTGGAAACAGGTATATATGTAAGGGGAAAGTTTAGAGAATTTGCAATTATTTCTATAAACTTTATATTGTCTTCAATATTCATGCTCATATATTGTTTTCCTATTAGAACTACCAGCAAGTCTACCAGAGGATAAACATAGGGCTAATTGTTCCCTTTACATAATAAACATAATGATTCAGATATAAGGAAGAAACAAGGAAAGAATCACTGAAGAGAATGTCAAATTCACAAAAAATCAAATGAACATAAATTGATTGTAATTTGTGCATTTACAAATTCTTTCCCTTCACATCCTTTTATATAGTAATATCTGACTTTCTTAAGAACATATTCCCCATAGAAATACACTATAGAAAACAAACCCAATCAAGTAGAGTTTTGTTCAAATGCTTCCTTCAAATAGATGCTTTAATTTGCTGAAAAGCATATGATTGCTCTTAGTTTATCTGCTACAGGGTGAATGGGGGCACAGGTAGAGAACCCACCAAGACTGTTCTGCAATGTGGAGGTTTTCTTCTTAACCTTCTCCTGCTACCTAGCTGGCCTTTCCAATAATAAATAATGCCTATGTTGTTAGGGTTCAGGAGAGGTTAAAATAGGGGAGTTGGTTATAAACTTGAAGGTTTCAAGAGGTTGGAGTTCAGCCTAATTTGGACCCAGAGAGGCTGTAAGATGGAGCATGGTCTGTTCTTACTGGCAGCAGTCCTCAGATGTTCTAATAGGCTCCTGACCATTAATGCCTTGGGGGGCTCACCGTGCCTGAATTAGTTTCAGGACCCTTGGAAGTGTTGGCATTGTTGGCTCTGTCTCTTGATCCTTCGGTCTTTGCTTGTCTGCTATGGTGAGAGCTGAAATGCCACAAAAACACAAGATCCATCTGTTCAGCTCAAAGCTCACTTCAAAATGGAAATAAGGCACTTGCCTTCCTCTGCTTACTAGGGCAATACATTTTCCCAGCATATTTTCTTACCACTCTAAATGCCGATTTCACAGAACAAGGTTGGAAAGGCTATGGGTAATCACTAACTTGGGTTGCTCTTCCAGCTCAGGAGGCAGAAGTATTGGGTTGGAGGTTTTAATATGCAAAAGGAATCATGATGGAGACGCCTGAAAAACATGCCCTCCCATATCACCTCTGCTAGACAGAGAAAGGAATGTTTCAGGGACTATGTTGGCAGGGATATTTTATTTTTGAAACCACCTAAATCTGATTTTGCTCCTTTTTGGGGTAGTTTATTTCTTCTTATACCAGGATAATATTGATGATATGCCTGAAGAACAGATTTTTGAACCCTGATGTCACTTTTTTAAAAGATTTATTTATTTATTTGTTTATTTATTTATTTATTTATTTATTTATTTGAGAGAGAAAGTGAATGAATGAGAGAGAAGGAGCAGGGGGAGGGGCAGAGGGAGAGGGAGAAGGAGACTCTTCGCTGAACAAGGAGCCCAATGCAGGGCTTGATCCCCAGACTCCGGGATCATGACCTGAGTTGAAAGTAGATGCTCAACTGATGGAGCTACCAGGCACCCTGACCCCTGATGTCACTTTAAGCAATTTTTCAGAATTTTAGGGTCACTTAATGTTAGAGTTCAACAAAATCCTGGCTCTCAAACAAAATTGTATACAGAGGCCCATTATGTAACAGAGGTAAACGTTAATGTTTGGTTCAATCCAGTTTAGGGAGTCCAGAGAATCTAATCCCAACTTGGCCCATGGGAGACTTCGAAGGAACACCTAGGGCTTAGTAGTGCACAGTGAGAACACCAGTGATCCCATCTCATGAAGGGGCTTCATTTTAGCCATGAGGTACCTAAGCTTAGCGGGTTTATTCCAAGGTCGCATATGAAATTAGTGGCAGGCTGTTAGAGACTAGGGCTTCTGCTCCAAGTTTAGCTCTCTCCACAACACAAGACAGCCTGGTGAATGGGCGAGGTGTGCTTTCATATCTAAGAGCTGCCTGTGTAAGAGGCTTATTTTAGAAAATGAACCCAAACTGCACTTCTTTCAGTCTTAGATCAAAACACCATCTATGCAAAAATCATCTTGTACATCTTGGCCACCTATGCACAGAAGAAAATGTACTGTGTTGCCCTTTGGGAGTCCCTGAAGCCTTTTGCTAAGGCAAGGAAGGGCAACGGTGAGGATTGGCATTTGGTTGTCCCTCTCCTCCCTTTTTGGTGTCCTTCTCCACACACTCTCTGAAGACACTTTCCTCTGTTTTCCAAAATGACAGCCAGCTTATTTGCCCATCGGATTCATGAAAATGGAATGATGTGAAATAAAGGTTTAAAGGGTTGCTCTTAACAAACTGGTGGTTACCAGAGGGGAGGTTGGGGGGGTGAAACAGGTGCAGGGGATTAAGAGTACACTTATCGTGATGAGCACTGACTAATGTAGAGAATTGTAGAAGCACTATATTGGACACCTGAAACTACTATAACACTATGGTAACTACACTGGAATTAAAATTAAAAACTTAAAAAAATAAGCAAAAATAAAGTATCACTCTTTAGGGGACATATTTTGTAACTACCTTTACATTAAAGGAACATTTTCATGGCCAAAGTTTCAGACACTACAGAAAGAAATGGAAGTGAGATTTAAAGATAGTATTTATTATGTTTCTTTAAATTAAAATTTTATTTATTTTTTTTTTTAATTTTATTTTATTATGTTACGTTAGTCACCATACAATACATCACCAGTTTTCGATGCAGCAATCCATGATTCGTTGTTTTCATACAACTCCCAGTGCTCCATGTAGTACGTGCCCTCTTTAATACCCATCACTGGGCTAACCCATCCCCCCAGCCCCCTCCCCTCTAGAACCCTCAGTTTGTTTCTCAGAGTCCATAGTTTCTCATGGTTCATTTCTCCTTCCGATTGCCCCCCCCTTCATTTTTCTCTTCCTTCTCCTAATGTCCTCCATGCTATTCCTTATGTTCCACATTCCATGTAGAAAACTTGGAAAACATGGAAAAGTGAAAATTAGCCATATTTTCCAAGCCAAAATAGTTCCTGTTAATATTTTCATTTCTTTCCTTTCATTATTATAATGCACTGATGTTATATATTTTTTTTCTTTACAAACAGGGTGTCCTCCTGGATATACATTTTTTAAAATACTTTTTTAAAATTTAGTATGGTTTTAGATTTACAGAAAAAATTATGAGGATAGTAGAAAGAATTCTCAGATATCCTGCCCAGTCCCTTATTATTAACATTTACATTAGTATATAGTACATTTGTCACAATTAATGAACCAATTTTGACATATTATTATTAACTAAAGTTTACACTCTATTCAAATGTCTTTATTTTTTTTACTCTTTTCTGTGCCAGTTTAAGAGTAAAAGCATGTTACAAGCCTAAGAAAAAGTAATAACTAAATGTAATTCCAGGATCCCATCCAAAATACAACATTATACTGTCATCGTTTCCTTAGGCCTGTGACATTCTTTTTACAGGCATATATTGTGAATGATTACCCAGGTTAATGAACAGTCCTTGAGAGCATGGTTTATAATGAATATAGTATTTCACTGAGGAACTGTATCCTAGATCATTTAACCGATGACCCATTATTCAGCATTTGTTTCAAAGTTTTTACTATTATAAATGTTTTGAGAGGTATCATCATACTTACATATCCATGATTATTACTTAGGGTAAATTCTTAGAACTGGATGGCTAGGTCCAAGAATATGCACATGCTTACTGCCTGTGGGACACATTAGGAGAGAGTGTATCATAGAGAAGGAGCACGAGGACTCGGGAGTGAATTCAGACTCCTGCCAGATGCAATGTGGAGCTTTGGGCAAGTGACTTAAATAGCCCCAGTGTAGTTTCCTCATTTTTAAAATAGAGTAATAACAACAACAACAACAGAATCTACTGCAGAGGGTCTTTGTGGGGATTTAGTATAAAAACATACAGGTATTAATCAGGGTTCTCCAGAGAAACAGAACCAATAGGATGTGTGTGTGTATGAACATACTTTAGAGAGAGAGAGAGAGAGATTTATTATAAGGAATTGGTCCATGTGATTACGGAGGCTGAAAAGTCCCCAAACCTGCAGTCAACAAGGTAGAGACTTGGGAAAGCAGATGGTGTACTAGTGCTAATCTGAGTCCAGAGGCCTGAGAACCCAGAAAGCCAATGATGTAAGTTTCAATTCAAAAGCTGGTAGCCTCAATCCAAGAAGAGCCCATGTTTTCGTGTGAGTCCGAAGACTGGAATAGATGGGATGTCCCATCTGCAAGCAATCAGGCAGGAGAAGTTGGCTCTTTACTCAGCTTTTTTGTTCTGTTCAGGTCTTTGACTGATTGGATGAGGCCCACCCACATTAGGGCGAGCAATGGGCTTTATTTGGTGTACCAATACAGATGTTCATCTTATCCAGAAACACCACCAGAGATACAGCCAAAATAATGTTTCTCCAAATGTGTGGGCATCCTGTGGCCCAGTCCAGTTGACACATAAGATTAACCATCACAGTATGTAAATACATTAGCATATAGTAACTACCTGTCCACAAGGTCCTAATAAAGATCAAATATAGGGGCACAAATTACATTGAGACTGAGCTAAGTGACTGATAAAGGACGTTCCTTTCTTCTATTTTAGGCCTTACACTCCTCGGATACAAATGTGAATGAACATGGCTCCAATCTCTCAATTATGCATAGTAAGCTGAGATACAACCAGTAGTGGATTCCCAGGTACCATGATATCTAGTATACACATGATCTCTTTTTCTACTTCATAAAGGTTCATCCTACAGTGACTTCTCTCTAGTTTATGTCTCAAACTGTTAAGCTTCCATTACTAGAGAAAAGCCCATATGGTAGGTGCAGGCCCTGGGTTCTAGTTTCTTCTGTGGCCCTGAATACGTATGAAATCTTGGGTAAGCCATTTGTCTTTTCAGCATCTCAGATTCCTCATCTATAAATAAAAAGTGTGGGCTGTGATCATTCAAGCCTGCTCACGTCTACACTTCCAAGGTTCTGTGCAAATATACAGATTTCCTTGAATATGCCCACAACCAGAGAATGAGTTGCCTGTGGAAGGTTGGTACCCCACTAAGAAGCAGATTCATCAGATCTGTAAGCCATTCGGTGGGCAGATGGAGTAAGAAACTGATTGGTTCTAAGTCCAAAAGTGGTTAAATTCTCTCTCAAAGGCAATCCACTCTGGTGTGAAGAAGAGAAAAGTAAATGAGAAGATAAATGATTATGTGTTGAACATGGACTTCCTCAGGCAAGGGTCACACACATTTCGAAGAATGTTGAATGCGTATCTAACTAAATTGTTAGCCAGAAAGTTTGTGAAATGTATACTCAGGATGGAATCGTTTTGAAAAGCTGCTTTCTTCAGGATGGGAACAAGGAAGAATTACCCACCACTTGGCCAAATTCCTGCCTCAGTTTCTCCCCGTGCAGAGGAAAATGAGTCTTGCCACTTCCAGCTGTTGGTGGGAGAATGTGGGAGTCATTTCAGTGGGTAAATTCAAAGCTCCTCAGAGGCAAGGGCTCTGAGGGGAAGGCTTGAGAAGACAGCAGAGATAGCAGTGGTAGAAGCTGCCCGAAAGGCCCAGATGAAAGGAGCACTGAAGGGATTCTCCCGCTGGGAGAAATCTATCAGCGATTTTATCAAGCATCTCCTTCACCCTTGCAATTTGCTCTTGTTACTTAGCTAATCCTCACTTAGTGCTTTCCTGTGAAGGAGTCCATGTCATCGCCTTGTTTGCACGCACGCGCGCGCACACACACACACACACACACACACACAAAGAGAGACAGAAGTTGCGTGTAAAGCTCATCTCGTAGCACTGAGCGAAGCAGGAAGAGGTAAAGCATGGAGTTCATTGTTACCTGTTCTGTTCGCTTCCCATTTGCATTCTGGCTGTTGGCTCAGGTCCTCAGACTGCTCTAAAGAAACAGGCTCTCTGCTCAGAGAGTGTGTGCTTGCTTAGTATGAATTAAATTATTAACAGCCCCCCCTTTTTTTTCACGGAAGCTTAACTTAATCTCCTCGTCTTAGAGAACCTTCCCCCCACCTCCATACACACACTTTTCCAGGGCTTTGGAGAATTCCGTCTCCTGTACAGGCCACTAGACCATGGAAACTAATTTAAGGTAATGAGCTCAGTAGGAATCGAAGTGCTTTCTCTCAGCCGTTCCCCAACCAGCCGGAGTCGGAGTGTTAACTAATAATCTGCATGTGCTGAGGGTCACAGCTCCTTCTCTGAACCAGTCTGGCTGGCTCGCCTCACCATTGCAAGCTGCTCCTAAAGCTCTGGACCAGACTCCCCATCCCAGCCAGCTGCTTATACTCCCTGACCACTGGGCTTGAAAAGAACAGGGCAAAGCAGAGGGGATAAGCTGCTCAGCGTAAGACCATCATCAAGAAAACAGTTCAGGGGCGCCTGGGTGGCTCAGTCGGTAAGCGTCTGCTTTCGGCTCAGGTCATGATCCCAGAGTCCTGGGATCGAGCCCCGCATCGGGCTCCCTGCTCGGCAGGAAGCCTGCTTCTCCCTCTCCCACTCCCCCTGCTTGTGTTCCCTCTCTCGCTGTGTCTCTCTCTGTCAAATAAATAAAATATTAGAAAAAGAAAAAAAAAAAGAAAACAGTTCAATGAGAAATGCCCAGCACCCTGAGAATGAGTCCGGGGTAGCTTCATTTTCTATTAATAAGAGGACACATCATTACATTCTCATCATAGGAACTCCTCCTCCCACCAGCCGCCCCAAGTATTTTTTTTTTAAGATTTTATTTATTTATTTGAGAGAGAGAATGAGAGAGAGAGAGAGAGAGAGAGCACATGAGAGGGGGGAGGGTCAGAGGGAGAAGCAGACTCCCTGCTGAGCAGGGAGCCCAATGTGGGACTCGATCCCGGGACTCCGGGATCATGACCTGAGCTGAAAGCAGTCGCTTAACCAACTGAGCCACCCAGGCACCCACGCCCCAAGTATTTTCAGTGACCTAACAGTAACTTATTGTCTCAGAAAGGACCCAAATCTCCCATGAGTTATGGAGGAACATCTTTGGACTTCAGAGCCTAGGGAGCACTCACTGACGGTAAATGAGTTCCAGCAAACATTTTGTTCTTAAGCATGCAAAGGAAATATACCAAGATGGTTCCTTGTACTAAAATTTGGGTGTGAACTCAATGACCCCTCTGATTCCTTCCATCATGACATATTCTACAAGGAGTTTTATCAGCTACACCTCTCCTAGCAATGAACTGAGATCCCCCAAGGTCAGAGCCTCCTTTTTGGAGCTATCAGGGTATTTCAATTTAAAAAGATCATAGTGTTTCTAATTCCCTTATGATCAGAACTTAGAGAAACATATTTCATGCTTGTTATCAAGGTTGGAAGTAGGAATGGCCGCCACTTCTCTCTTTGCCTTACACTTTGGATGAGGCTGCAGTTGAAACCTGGTTGGAGAGAGGAACAGAAGGGGATAGAGAGATGGGCAAAGAAGAGAAGGGGCATATCAGCATCCATTCTGAGGACTCAAACAGAATTAGGGGACCTTCATGAAAACAGGGAGCAGTGCTGGCCCCTCTTCCCTCTCTCCTTATTACAGCCTTCACCTCCACTGGTGACACACATCCTTCCTATCCTAAGGGTACAATTGTGGAGTTAAGTATTGACTCACCTAACAGGCCCTTTAGTCTAAAGGACACATCAATTCTACCTTGTTCTTTACAGAATTTAATAGACAAGACTAAAACCAGCCCAGAAGAAATATAAGCTGCCAATATATAGCTGGCCAGAAAAATATTTGGTGTCTTCTTCAGAATCATTGGCTTGCCTCTCACAATGATCAATAACCCTGACATTGTACATTGATTTTTTTTGTCTACAAAGCACTTTCCCATAGATTAACCTCTATTAATAATTTTAAGCATTCCTAAAAATAGAAAGAGGGGATAGATGGCCTTCATATTACAAATGGAAAAGTATAGATATTATGAAGTTACTTGCCTGAGAGCATGCCCAAGATTATGGGACTCCAGGTTCAAAGACAAATCTTGCACCCTTTCTACTATATCATGGCACTTTTGAATTTTAAAATTTGAATTTACACCAAATTTAACTTCTGTCCACAAATTTCTATTACTGAATTCAGCTTTAAGATTGCTGTTGACCCCCCGCCACAATGATCTAAGCCTACTCATTTCCTGCTAGAGTTCCTTCCAAAAATGGTAACCAATTTCACAGTCAAGAAGTATTTATTAAGCACAAATCTTTATTACTAACAAGCACTCTTCTCAGCTCTAAAAGAAATACAAATAAAAAGGCTGCCCCTGCCTTAAAAAAAAAAAAATTATCAAGAAGAAGGATAAGACTTGTGTGTATAATGGTAAAATATGAATAAAATTGTAGGAAACATCAAAACTAGGCTCCCCAATACCTAGTAAGTATATTTTTGCTTTGTATTATAAAATTTAATGGAATCTGTAAAAAATAATTCCATTGAATAAATATAACCTAGAAAAAAAGCTAGAAGTATCAAAAGCCCAGATTTCAAGATACACTACAAAGCTGTAGTAATCAAAACAGTATGGTACCAGCATAAAAATAGACACATAGATCAACAGAACAGAATAGAGAGCCCAGAAACAAACCTATGCTTATATGGTCAATTAATCTACAACAAAGGAGGCAAGAACATACAACGGGGAAGACAGTCTCTTCAACAAATGGTGTTGGGAAAACTGGACAGCTACATGCAATAGAATGAAATTGGACCATTTTCTTACACCATATACAAAATAAACTCAAAATGGATTAAAGACCTAAATGTGAGATCTGAAACCATAAAACTCCAAGAAGAAAACACAGGCAATAATTTCTTGATATCAGCGATAGAAATATTTTTCTAGATATGTCTCCTGAAGCAAGGGAAACAAAAGCAAAAATAAACTATTGGGACTACATCAAAATAGAAAGCTTTTGCACAGCAAAGGAAACCATCAACAAAATGACAAGGTAACCTACTGTATTGGAGAAGATATTGACAAATGATATATCTGATAAGGAGCTAATATCCAAAAAATATAAAGAAAATAAACAACACCCAAACCCCAAATAATCCAATTAAAAAGTGGGCAGAGGACCTGAATAGACATTTTCCCAAAGACATACAGATAGCCAACAGACACATGAAAAGATGCTCAACATCGCTTATCATCAGGGAAATACAAATCAAAACTACAGTGAGATATCACCTCACACCTGTCAGAATGGCTAAAATCAAAAGCACAAGAAATAACAAATGTTGGAGAGGATGTGGAGAGAAAGGAACTTTTGTGCATTGTTGGTGGGAATGTAAATTGGTGCAGCCACTATGGAAAATAGTATGGAGGTTCCTCAAAAAATTAAAAATAGAATTACCATAGGATTCAGTAATTCCACTACTGGGTATTTACCCAAAGAAAACAGAAACATGAATTTGAAAAGATACATGCACCCCTATGTTTATTGGGGCATTATTTACAATAGCGAAGCTATGGAAGCAATACAAGTGTCCATCGATAGATGAATGGATAAAGAAGATGTGGTACACACACACACACACACACACACACACACACACACACACACAGTGGAATATTACTCAATCATAAAAAAGAATGAGATCCTACCATTTGCAACAACATGATAGACCTACAGGGTATAATGCTAAGTAAAGTAAGTCAGGCAGAGAAAGAAAAATACCATATCATTTCATTCATGTGTGGAATTTAAGAAAAAAAACAAGGAAAAAGAGACCAAGAAACAGCCACACACACACACACACACACACACACATCAGAATATAGAGAACAAACTGGTGGTTCCCAGAGGGGATGGGTGGGGGGTGGGTGAAATAGATGAAGGGGATTAAGAGTACACTTATATTGATGAGCACTGAGTAATGTACAGAATTGTTGGATCATTATATTGCACAACCTGAAACTAATATGACAGTGTATGCTTCCAAAAAAAATACATAAACTGGTTCAGAGAACCCAGATAATAGGTGAGAAAGTGTATCAGGATTTATACAATGCTTACACATATCATATAATAGCTAATTTTTACTAAGCATTTATTATGTGCCAAGAACCTAAGTGTTTTACAGTATTAATTTATTTTAATCCTCACAAAAAACTTTGAGTAAGGTAGTATAATTATTTCCATTTTACAGATGACAAAACAAAGGTACAGATATACATCGTCTCTTGCTCAAGCCTATACAGTTTAAATCCACACAGTCTGGTTCCTGAGACTGTGCTCTTTTTTTTTTTTTTAATTTTTTTATTGTTATGTTAATCCCCATACATTACATCATTAGTTTTAGATATAGTGTTCCATGATTCATTGTTTGTGCATAACACCCAGTGCTCCATGCAGAACGTGCCCTCCTCAATACCCATCACCAGGCTAACCCATCCTCCCACCCCTCTCCCCTCTAGAACCCTCAGTTTGTTTTTCAGAGTCCATCGTCTCTCATGGTTCTTCTCCCCCTCCAATTTCCCCCCCTTCATTCTTCCCCTCCTGCTACATTCTTCTTCTTCTTTTTTGCTTTCTTAACGTATATTGCATTATTTGTTTCAGAGGTACAGATCTGAGATTCAACAGTCTTGCACAATTCACAGTGCTTACCAGAGCACATACCCTCCCCAGTGTCCATCACCCAGTCACCCCATCCCTCCCACCCCACCCCCCACTCCAGCAACCCTCAGTTTGTTTCCTGAGATTAAGAATTCCTCGTATCAGTGAGGTCATATGATACATGTCTTTCTCTGATTGACTTATTTCGCTCAGCATAATACCCTCCAGTTCCATCCACGTCGTTGCAAATGGCAAGATGAGACTGTGCTCTTAAGAGTACAAGATGCATTACTCCCTTTAATCCTGATACTAACCTTCTGAGAGAGGCATTATTATGTCCTTATTTTGTAAATAAAGGCACTGAGGTTTGGAGAAGTTAGGGTACTTGACCAAGAAAGAAAACAAAGCCAGTAAGTTGAGGAGCTGGGAAGATTCTCCAAATCCAGTGATTCAGTGCACAGATACTCAACCCAAGGACACAAAGCCTAGTTGCCCGTGCTGCAAAAGAGCTATTTTATGATTACCTAAAATATTTTATTCCCTATGTATTCTTGACAATGACAAATTTACATCATACCTACTTTTCAGATTATTCTAAGGGAGAATTGATGAGGATACTCCTCTCACCTCAGCCATCAGATCCTCACATAAAAGTACATTTTAAAAAACCTACTAATGATATAAGAACTATAAAATGTTTAACCAAAACGCCAGTAAATTGAGACTCATATCTAGCAAATATAATCCAGAAGGCATTGTGCAGATTAGTGTGCAATATTCATCACAGTAAAGTGAGATTAGAAAATTGTACAGTAATAACTTCACAAAGATTGCCGGGTTATCACAAGCAATAATTACGTGGGGTATGTGGAATTACGAGCAATCCCTTTGTCTCTACATGAATGTATAAATGTGAGCATCAGGGAAATAATCAGTTCTTGGGAGAAAAAGATTAGAGGAAATCCAGCATTTGTGTGGAAATATTCCTAAGAAAGACATTTGTCATATATCCATCAGAGCAGCCAAATACTCACCTACCTATATACCAGACACAACACTATTATGTAACTTTTAGTGGTCTTCTCCCTTCTGCAGTCGAGAAGGCTTTAGTTGGAAGGGGACAGTGAAAGTAACTGCTTGAAACCCTGGATTATTTAATGGACAGCCTTGGCAGCTTCTGATGGGAGTCGAAAGATAAGTTCTTGAAATACCTGAAATACCTGAAATAGTCTAATTCACAAGTGATTAGAGAGCAAGGAGCCAAATGGACCAAAGGGTGAAGGGACATAAGAAAACAGGAATCTCAGGCTGGTATCTGGCTTCCTCCTCCAAGAGAGAACCATGAAGTCTCCTTCCTGTCCTCCCCCGCTAGATTTAATGGCGTCAGCTCAGAAACTAGAGGAACCTGGGGCAGCGTGGATGTGGAAAGCTAGTGAAATCAGACTTGTGTGGTACCCCCCTTCAGTCCTTTGTAATCATTGCAATTTTTCCTGTTTGATATTCCAATTGTTCCCTTTTAATGATGAGCAGTAAAACTCCCGAGGTGGAAGGAGTTAATTTTTGCTCATCTTTGGGAACAATTGGGAGGGAGAGAGGGAGACTCTAGCCCAAGCCACAGCAGTCTTGGGGCAAGAAAACCACACTGGATAGAAAGCACAGTGGAAGCTTTAAATGTGAAGAAGAAAACACCTTTGGTTTCTGGGACATTATGAAGGAGGAAGGAAGAAGGGGAAGCTGATCTGATCTAAGTGAAGTCCTGAAGGCTGACCAAAAGCATTGATTTAGTAGGCACCAAGCAGCATGCTAGGCACTGAGGACACGGTGAGGAATTAAATAGGTGGAGTACATGTCTTCAGGGGTCTTTCTGTCTAAGGACACAGGGCACTCATGAGATCAGGTAGAGGAAATACTTGAATGTGCACATTAGACTATGAATGTTTCTTCACACTCTGATGTTCCTCCTTACCTTCATCCCTTTGTCATCTCCAAGTTTTGGTGTTTGGGACACTGTTGCAGCTCAGGAACTGTGTAGCACCCAGATCGTTTTCAGAGACACAACAAGCACCCCCAAGTGCAGAGAAGGCAAAAATTTCTCCAGGGCCTTGCCTCTTTGATTGTTTCTTTAGGTACCCAGGTGACCAGGACCGTCTTTACCCCTGACATTGGCCCCAAATCTCTTATCACTAATCGTGAGGTATATTAATTAAGTGAAAAGGGACAGGTGCATGGCAGTGTGTATACAAATTAACATTTGTATTAATAATAAAAATAAAAAAGCATGGTCCAGCTTTCTTGGGAAGGAGGCATCTTCTAGAATCACTTTTGCTTTGGAAGGGGAGAGGGTAGCTATAGACAGGAATGGGGACAAAGGAAGGCTTTTTATCATTTACACTTCTGTACTTTTTGAATTTTGTACCAAATGAAGACAAAACAAATTTTTAAAAAAGTCAAATCCCTCCTCGTCCTGATCCTAAAATCTCCCTCCCTCAATGAACCCTCACTCTGAGACGTTGATCTGGTTAAAATAGTTACCACTTATGGGCAAATTATCCATAAACATAGAAGCCTTGTGGGTATTATCTGTATTTCAAAAAATGTTATATTTGTGGAATGTGGGAGTATTGAAGAGCATTTTTGAACAGGGAGGGATTCGAATACTCTGAGAGGAAGCTCTCCTTGTCGGGGGTCAGACAGACCTGGCTGAATCCTAGCTATTTTCTAGATTGTGTGACCATAAGCATTTCTTGAGCTTTCCGAGACTTGGTTCTATCTTGAAAAGCAGGGATTATAACAACTACCTCATGGGATTGTAATAGGAATAAATGACACGGTGGCTACAAAGCTCTCTGCACAATGCCTGGTACATGGTGGGTGTTCAGTACTTGCTCATTTCCTCTTTGGCTTCCATGCCTTTATTTTCCCAAACAAGACCAAGGAGAAGTAACACAAGTAGCATCAACAGTGCATTTCATTCTTGTGAATGGCTTTGTAAGAGATTCACAGTTGATGAGATAGGCAGTGGAGTGCAGATGGTAAGCACAGTGTTCTCCCTATTAGTACAATTCAGCGTATTTCACTGAGTGTCTCTGGTATGCTAAGCATTGGTAAGTGTTGGGGGCATCACGGGGAGAGCATGGTGGTTTTAAATAAGGTGGTCAGCTAAGGCCTCACTGATCAGGCAAAGACCTGAAGGAGGTAAGAGAGCGAGCCATTGCATCTGACATTGGAAAGGCAAAGTCTTAATGATTCATCAGGAATTCTTTGAGTCATCTTTGTAATATATACACATGAAGTTACTGACCACAAACTCCTGATTTCAAATCATGCAGAAATAGAGTCACATATGAGCAATGGAATACAAAGTCTCAAAACTCCCAATTTAACATGTTCCCCAGCTCTAAAAACATGAGCCAAAGGCCTCAATATGTTCCTTTCAGATCTATTTGCTAGGAGCTTTTCCAGCATTTAGCTTAAGCAATGTCATTGTTATTGGAATTCTCCCAAGCTTCTAAGTTCTAGCCTGCAACTAGAACTTTGTTGTAGAACTCTAAAATCATTGGGGCAGGGTGGGGGGGGATCCCTGCAGTACTGTAAGACAATTCTCTGGCATTGAAGAAAATACTATGACCAACAATGGTACATTCATGAGAGTCAATCAACATTAGCTTCAGCACTTACAGTGATGGGGAGATTGCTACTTCTGATGGCACCTCATTCTCTTCTCTGCTCTAATTATAAGAAGTATCTTTTTGAATAAAAATCTGCCTTCTTCTATCTTTATTTTTATTTTTTTTAAGACTTTATCTATTTATTTGACAGAGAGTGAGAGAGCACAAGCAGGGGGAGCGGCAGAGGGAGAGGGAGAAGCAGGCTCCCTGCTGAGCAGGGAGCCCAATGTGGGGCTCGATCCTAGGACCCTGAGATCATGACCCAAGCCAAATGAAGATGTTTAAACAACTGAGCCACCCGGGCACCCCAGCCTTATTCTATCTTTAAACTTGACTCTTGCTTATTAGTTAAGTAAGTAGTTTACCTTACAGCTGTATTTATCAAATGTCTTCTATGTCGAGTGTTGAGGGCATGTTTTTTTTTTAAAGATTTTATTTATTTATTTGACAGAGAGAGACAGTGAAAGAGGGAACACAAGCAGGGGGAGTGGGAGAGGGAGAAGCAGGCTTCCCGCCGAGCAGGGAGCCCGATGCGGGGCTCGATCCCAGGACCCTGGGATCATGACCTGAGCCGAAGGCAGATGCTTAACGACTGAGCCACCCAGGCACCCTGAGGGCATGTTTTTTTAAGTGTAAGACAATTAAGTATGAAGACTGAGATCCTGGCCTCAACAAGCATGCACTCCAGTCAGTCATCAAGAACATGCCTGCTTCCTCCTCCACATGGCTGTCCATGAGGTATATGTCTGCTTCCTCCTCCCAATAGCTGTTCACAAAATACTCGAGACAATGATCATGTTTCTTCCAAGTCTTCTCTTTTTTTGCTAAAAATGTCTCCTCTTCAACCATTCTGATTATTATCAACATTATACTTATATAAAAGAAACTCCCAAATAGTAGGCAAAATAAAATACAAGAAATCAGAATTCAGAAATGATTCTCTTGATATTAACTTGTCACAGATGTTCAGTTTAATATATTATGATTTCTATATAGATACCTGAAGCAATATTACAAATCTTGCAGGAAAATTAATTTAATATTGTGACTGTCCAGCATTCCTCATTTACACAATGGCAATCTGGGTAGTTATGCTCTTTTATAAGAAAATACAGTGAGGTTGATATTGGTACTTGTACAAAGTTTATAGACTGGGGCACTGGTGTAAAGACCCACATACATGACTGGAATGTGTCAGTGTGAGCGTAGGAGGTGATATGGGGGGAGGCAAGGAGGCTTTCTACAAAGTAAGATCTGCAATATACTTAAATGCACTTAACTTAAAGAATGAATAGATTTTCTCTTTCCAGACCTAGTACTTTCAAATGCAGAAGAGATGGAAAATTCAACACTTCCAGAAATAAGGTGGAAAAAGAATATTGACTTATATCTTCTAACACCTGATACCCAATAATAAAATGAAATGCAGGAAACGAAAGGCTCTACAAAAACTTATGACTTTTCTTCTACTTTAAGTGGCTCCAAAAACATTTTTAAAATCATTTTGTGACCAAGATCAAATAATGGATTATCAGTTGAGTAGTGGGGAATTTTAAATATGTGTCTCGGCAACAACAAACAAGAGGTTTTAGTTGTATTTTTTGAAGACACTTAAAATTTTTTAAATTTTAAAATGATGTATATACATACATATGTATTTACTTATTATGAGATATAATTGACATATAACATTGTGTAAGTTTAAGATGTACAACATGTTGGTTTGAAGAAAACGCATAATTAACCTGTTTTACTTTATATCAGAAGTTTTAAACGGTTCATATTTTCTAATCAGTTCCCCTCAATATTTTTGTTTCTTCACATGCAAATGCACCTCTAACGTAAAAATAATCAGGGCAAGAAATAGGAGATGGTCTGTTTCTGTTATTGTTTTCAGATTTTTGGCTGTACTTTCCTGATGTTTCTACCTCAGTCCATAAAAAACAGCAAATAAGAACTACATTGTTTTATTCTTGGACATTTGTATTTTAGGAAGAGAAGAAAGAAATAAAAACTTCAAGTACCTTAGAAAAAGTGTTTCTACTGTAATGCAATACATGTCTCCATAAAAAAAAACCCTTATTTTCTGCAAAATCACACACTATAAAAACAGAACCTATGAGAAAAATCAGTAAGGATAGATCACTTCAAACCTACGGAACTTTATAACCAGAATACAAACAAAAATCATCATCGGTACCTAGGGAGACATCTCGGGTTGCCCAGACAAGCAGCTCAGCATGGATGGAGGCTGCCACAGTGAATGTTATTAAAAAAATAAATTAATAAAAATAAATTAAAAAAACAAAGTAGAGTGGAAATGCAGGCCACACGGTCAATGAGGCTGACTGGTGGGAGCTGAAATGAGGGATAGAATTGGGATTCCCAGTCAGTGAAAGTGCCAGAAAGTAGGGGCTACACATGCACAAGGTTGGACTGCATTGCTCTGTGGAGGAGGCACTGAGCTGGAGATTTTTAATTTCTTTCTTACTGAAGATTATTCTACTCTAGTAATCTGGCTTTCCTAGCCAAGAACAATCCATATATAAACCAAATGATTTCTGTATATACAAGTATTTCCCTGTGTATCCATCACATACCAACTAATTCTCACTGTAGGACCAGGTGTTTGTGTGTTATAGCAGAAGAGATTATATATATATATCTTATATATGTGTATAATATACATATATATAAATACTTCTAGAAAGAATGTATATAAAGACTTCTAGAAAAACATTTTCATGAAGAGATAATGATAAGAAAGCTAAAAATAACATGATAAGTGTGGAATTTGGAAGTCACGTGTCTTAGTAAATTCATGCTTTTATTTCTAAACATAATTATTGTTAAAATAATAATATATAAGTCTAATACCAAGAAAGAATATGAATTTGTTTTCAATGTACTTTATATTCAGGAAGAATATAAAGAAACTGCAATCCACACTAGTACACATGCTAGCTGGGAGAGAAGAAGATGTATTTTAGAACCAGAATGCATAGGCTATCAGTGGCTCATCCACCGATTTTAACAATGCTGGAAACTAATATAGTAACTATCACTAGAACAAAAAGTTAGAGGCTCTAAAGTAAGATGGAAACCAGTGTCCACAGCACCAAACATGTTATCATAACCTGGTATTGGCCACACCTTATACATTAGATTATGGTCTTTTTTTTTTTTTTTCAAAAAACCAAATTGCCTCCATATATACACAAATAAAAAGATTATAGATATTTAGAAATCACAATATGTCAAAAATATGCTGTTAAAAAGTATAACAAATGCAGTTTGAGTAGTTATTATGTATGAGGCACTGTTAATTTTTTGCGTATATTAAAACCAACACCCACAATAACCTCATGAAGTAGAATTTTATTATTATGTTCATTTTACAAATGAAAAAACTTAAGGTTCAAAAGTTTAATTAGATTTTCATTTCTGTCCAAGATGGAGCAGGGATGAGATTTGCTTTCCCATTTGAAACAACTGAAAAAATAGATAAAATATATAGAACGGTAGTTTTCAAAACATAGGACATTAATCTCATATATATACATATGTATATATATATATGTATTATATGATTATATCATTATAATATATATTCATTTGGTACCAGGAAGTGCAGTACTACTCTAACAAATACCTAAAAATGTAGCAGTGGCTTTGGAATTGGGTAAGGGATAAATGCTAAAAGAATCTTGAGGCATGTGATAGAAAATGTGCAGGTTGCCTTAGAGAGATGGTTGGTAGAAATAAGCCATTAAAGGTGATTTTGGCCAAAGTTCGGATGAATGTGAGGAGTACAGCAGAGAAAGCTTCTATCATCTCGGAGAACACACACATTATCAACAAAATAGTGGTGAGCATGTGATGCTAAGGAAGGTCCTGGTGAGGTCTCAGAAGGAAATGAGAAACATGTTAGAGTAGAAACTGAAAGGAAGGTGATCTTTCTTATAAAATGGCAGAAAATGGGGCAGAACTGTGCTCTAATATTGGGGTGAGAAGTAGAACTTGCAAGAGATGAATTTGGATATTTAGTTGGGGAGATTTCCAAGAAAAGTGTATAAAGTGAAGCCTGGTTTCTCTTTTCTGCTTATAAAAATACCTAAAAATGTACGCTGGCTTTGGAATTGGGTAATAGGAAGAGACTAGAAGGGTTTTGAGGGGCATTATAGAAAAAAGTCTGGATTGCCTTGAAGAGAAAGTCAGTAGAAATATGGACGTTACAGATGATTCTGTGAAGGATCAGAAAGACGTGAGGTGGGCTGCAGAGGAAGCTTCCATTGTCTTTACATACATCACCAGGAATGGAATGTTGCTAGAAATATGAATGTTAGAGCTGATTCTGGTGAGATCTCATAAATGAGGAAGATAATTCTGGGCACAAGAGGAAAGGTATTCCTTGTTATAAAGTGGCAGAAATCTTGGCAGAGCCATGTTCTAGTGTTGGGTAGGAGGTACAACTTGTAAGCAATGAACTTGGATATTAACTGAAGGAATTTCCAAGCACCATGTGGAAAGTGTGGCCTGGTTTCTTCTTGATGCTTTTAGTAACATAGTAGATATAGAAAATATTATGTGATCTACAAAAAGCTCCTAGAACTAATGAGTATGTTCAGCAAATCTGTACCATTTGCCATTTACAATAGTGTCAAAACATGTAATACTTGAGGTAATTCTGACAATATACGTGCAAGACCTGTACCTGAAAAAATTTTTTTTAAATACTGTTGAAAGAAGTTTTAGAAAACTGACATCAACTGAGAGAGAAAACTCAGTATTAACTTGCTAATTCTCTCCAACTTGATCTTTAGATTCAACAGAATCCCAATCAAAATCCTAGCAGACATGTTTTTGTAGAAATTGGCAAGCTGATTCTAAACATCTTCTGAAAACAACAGAGGACCTAGAAGTGCCAAAATAACTTTAAAAAGAACAATGTTGGAGAAATTATTTTCTTTACCTGACTTCAAGATTTATAATAAAGCTAAGGTAATCATGTCAGTGTAGTGTTGGCATAAATATATAAGTGAACAGATCTGTAGAACAGAAAAGAGATACCAAAAATAGACCCATACATAAATAGTCAATTGATTTTTAACAGAGATGCAAAGGCAGTTCCGTAGAGAGAAGATAAATTCTTTTCACAAAAGATGCTGGAATGATTGGAGAGCCATATGTGAAAAAAAACCAAACCTAAACAATAAAACCCTTGATCTATGTCTTGCGTCATATATAAAAATTAACCTGAAGTGGATCATAGACATAAAGGCAAAACTTAAAGCATAACATTGTCTATAGAAATACGCATCATTAGTTTTTGATGTAGACAAATAGAAGACAGACCTTATTATCTTGGTTAGGCAAAGTTTTCTTAGATACAACAGCAAAAGCATAACCCAAAGAAAAAAATTGATAAACTTGACTTCATCAAATTTAACATTCTTCTCTGCAAACAAACAGTTAAGAGAATGAAAAAGTAAGCCACAGATTGGCAGAAAATATATGTAAGTCACTTATCTGATAAAAGACTTGTATCTGAGTATTAAAAAAAACTTTGCAACTCAATAACAAGAAAACAAACAACCTGATTAATAAATGGGCAAAATATTTGCATAGTCATTTTACCAAAAAAAATAGACATATGCAAATAAACACATGGAGAGATGCTCAACATCATTAGCCACCAGGGAAATGCAAATTAAAACCACAATTAGAAACCACTACACACAAATTAGAATGTCAAAAATTAAAATGACTGACCATACCAAGAGTTGGCAAGGATGTGATTTACTAGAATTCTTGTCTGCTGCTGTTGGGAATATAAAATAATTCAATGCCTTAGGAAAGAGTTTGGCAATATCTTAAAATGTACACATCCATGGAGAAAGGGGAGCCCTCTTACACTGTTGGTGGGAATGCAAGCTGGTATAGCCACTCTGGAAAACAGTATGGAGTTTCCTCAAGATGTTAAAAATAGAGCTACCCTACGACCCAGCAATTGCACTACTGGGTATTTACCCCAAAGATACAGATGTAGTGAAAAGAAGGGGCACATGCACCCCAATGTTCATAGCAATGTCCACAATAGCCAAACTGTGGAAGGAGCCTAGATGCCCTTCAACAGATGAATGGATAAAGAAGATGTGGTTCATATATACAATGGAATATTACTCAGCCATCAGAAAGGATGAATACCCACCATTTGCATCGACATGGATGGAACTGGAGGGGATTATGCTAAGTGAAATAAGTCAAGCAGAGATAGACAATTATCATATGGTTTCACTCATATGTGGAACATAAGGAATAGTGTGGAGGACATTAGGGGAAGGGAGGGAAAACTGAATGGGAAGAAATCAGAGAGGGAGACAAACCATGAGAGTCTCTGGACTACAGGAAACAAACTGAGGGTTACAGAAGGGAGGGGGTGGGGGATGGGGTAACCGGGTGATGGGTATTGAGGAGGGCACGTGTTGTGATGAGCACTGGGGAGTTTTACGCAACTAATGAATCGTTGAAAACTACATCAAAAACTAATGATGTACTATATGTTGGCTAATTGAACATAATAATAGAAAAAAAATGTCACATATCCATCTACCATATGACCCAGTCCCAGCTCTTCTGCTTACTAGTCGTTGGATCTTAAACAAGTAAGCAGTTGGCATATGTTAGCTACCATTATTGTGTGTGTATTTTTTTTAAGATTATTTATTTATTTCAGAGAGCGAGAGAGAGACAGATGCAAGGGGTAGGAGGAGAGGGAGAGAGAAACTCAAGCAGACTCCACACTGAGCACAGAGCCCAACACGGGCCTCGATCCCATGACCCATGAGATCACGACCTGAGCTGAAACCAAGAGTCGGTCGCTCAACTGACTGCCCCCCCCCCGCCCCCCCCCCCCCCCCCCCCGCACTGTTTCATAAGCTCACCCAGGCTGTATTACACAACCTAATGAAGTAGCTTGTACACACAGGAGGGAAAAGAGAAGGTCACTATTATTTAGAAAGTACATGTGGAAAGGAGGACCAGGTTACCAGAGATTAAACATTCTTTTTTTTTTTTTTTTTTTTTTTTTCTGAGAGTGATGGTAACTGCAGAGTTCATACTTCACAGCCCCTCTCTTCATCACTGCGTCACTGATTTCACAGCATCTTGAACTCTGTTGTTAGCCTGACCATATTTCTTTTTGTATGAGGAGCCACTTCTGGGCTCACGCATAACAAAGTACAGCCGGGCAGAAACACCTATCTTTAGATGCTATGTCACTCAGTAAAAAACGGCACTTTTGTGGTTTTTTGTTGAAAGCTGTGCCAAAGGAATAAACTAAATCTCTCGTTCTCACATGAAGACCAGACTGAAGTCGGGTTTTATGAAGAAGGGGAGGAAGAAGGAGGAGGAAGACAAGGACGAAGTAAGCTCAGAAATGTCCCATTAAGCCCGGTCTCTGGGAATGGACCATAAGGTAAGGGATATGTGATCCTTGAGGAGGATTTGGAATGTTTTCTTGGTAAATCACTCTGTGAAAACAGCCCCAAATTCCAAAAGAAGGCAAACACGGAAACAGGAGAATTTTCCACAGCCCCAGACCTACTTTGGAGGCTGCTGTCAAGGATGAGGCAAGATCTCACGGGACCTGCAAAATGTTTATGTGTTGAGTCCTGTGTTTTGTGTGTGTGCTTGTCTCAAGTGACTAAAGGCTGGAGACACAGAGACGCAGCTCAACCATGGCCTACATGATACAAAGGGGTAGGTGCATCTGGGAAGGGAGACCGGGGGAGATACAGGACAGGAAAGAATTGCAAGAAATTCCAGAATGTTGGGGGAACATTCCATGCCCCGGTTTACAACCAGTTACTCAGCGAAGAGCCATAGGGCATGCCGTAGTTCCGTTTTCCTAATAATGCCACACAACAGATGTAGATAAAAGCAAAAGCACACAGTTTATTCCAGGCTATCATTTATCGAGCGCTATGTGATCAATTTTTCAAATCGAAAAAAAAAAAAATGTAGGAAAATAGAAGCTGGTAGGGAGAGCCAGGAGAAATGAAAGAGAGTTGGAAGTATTAAAGGATACAGAATAACAAGTGAAGCAGGTAAACATAGGGAAAGGGTAGCTGGCAGGAACGGTAAAAGAATTCTATAAAGGAAACAAGGATGGTGAGCAAACTTGATATCGGAGGCCACGTTTCAGTTGAGGCTCAGAGTAAAGAATGGTTTTTTTCCCAGGGGAACAGGAAACTGTAGTTTTAAACAAAACAGTCTCATACCCCATCTGAGGGAGACGATGTCTATGGCACAAAGGAGAGGAAAACCATGCCAGTCCAAGCATAAAGGAGAAGGAAAGTGTAAGGATAAAATTAGTTAAAAAAAAAAAAAAAAACAAAACAGCTCCTGAGCCCTAAGGTGTGTGGTCAGGGAAAATTACCGTGTTTCCCAGAAATGTCTGAAAAGACTCTCAGTAAAAACAATCAGTGACAAGCAGTCAGAGTGAAGGGAGCATCACGATGGGTCTGTGTAATGGGGGCACCTACATTACAATCTCCAGACCCCTGGGGCTCTCTCTCTGTCTCTCCACACAAGCCTCCTTCTGGACTTCAACCGCAAATACTTGCTGATGGACTAGTTTCCCCTAAAAGCTGATCCTTTGTTTGCTTTAATTAAAAGATTTTTACTTAAGACTCATTTTATCACTCTCAAATCACTGAAAACACGAGGAGGTCAAGAACAAAATAACTAAACAACACTGAAACATTAACAGGGAAAAAAGCGTTATCGAATCTATATTACCAAGGAGATCCTAAAAATTCTGTCTGCTGGGTAACCTTCGAAAGGAAAGAAATCACTTGAATAAAGACAGGAATCTTTCATAGAAAATAGGGCTGAAGGTCGAAGGCAATTAAAAGTATTTCTGTAAATAAATTGACGACAATGATGATGTAATTGGACGTATTAAAACAAACCAACATCGACAAAAACTCTTTTATGTAAGTAAACAGGGGAGAGAAGAGAGGGCAACATATTAGATTTGTCACACCGAGTAGAACATTCAAGATGTTCCGGCCGTGACATGCTTTTACTCATTTCGTGTTGATGAACTATATGTTACAGTTCATGCTTTTTCGCAATGTAAGAGTCTTCAACAGTTCACCTTTGCTTGTAAATGTTTCAAAAAGGGCTTTACCAAATTAAAACAATTTAGAGTAAGAATGCGATTCCAGTTTCAAGCTGCTGTTAGGGGACAGGTTTACAAGGACTCAGAAAGTCATCATTCGGTTATATGTGGTCCTCTTATTTTCAGCACCTAATAATGCTGCAGGCTGCCACTTTCAAACTGGAGGCCACCACCCCCCACCCAGCTTCTCTAACAGTTATTTGAATTTTTTTTTTCAAGTGAACCATCTCACTTCTATCATTAACATAATGTTTTATTAAAATGGCTCTTGGCAGTAAGGATCCGACAGTTCTTTTCTTTTATACACTGTGGCTGTTTTTCAAGTTTTATGCTTCCCAAGGATCTGTGATCTGTGTCTTGACAGCCACAAATTCTGTTCACGTTTTTAAATGACTATTTTAAGTTGACCAAATTATCCTTTAAACTTGAGAAATTATGCCTAAAATATCAGCAACTGAATCTCTCCCTTTCTTACTCTGTAGGCTATTGTTTTTTTTTGTCAGTTAAAAAAGAATATGCATACACACATGCACACTAAGCTTCTTTATTTTAACGAGGGGTTTTATTTTAGAGTTTTAGTCAATAGAGATCACATGAGTGTGTGTGCATGTGTGTGAGTGTGTGTGAAACTATAATATTGAAAACTGTAACTAAAAATCAGGTTTTTTTGTTTTTGTTTTCATTTTTTAAAGATTTTATTTATTTATTTGTCAGAGAGAGACACAGAGAGAGAGGGAACACAAGCAGGGGGAGTGGGAGAGGGAGAAGCAGGCCCCCGGCAGAGCAGGGAGCCCGATGTGGGGCTCGATCCCAGGGCCCCGGGATCATGACCTGAGCCGAAGGCAGACGCTTAATGACTGAGCCACCCAGGCGCCCCTAAAAATCAGTTTTATTTTAAATATTTGATATTTTGTAGTACTTGTCAGAACATCTTAGTAAAGTGTTTACAGTTGATTTAAGGGAGTGTTGAATTCTCAGTTTTTTAAAATTCAATAATTTATTTAGCATATACTAAGTGCCAGTGACTGTGTTGGGTGCTGTAATACAAAGAAAACCAGATAAACACAGCCCTGCCCTTTAGCAGCTCCTAGCATAGGAAAGGGACTGGACAGGTGAGCAGCCAATGACCACAGCGTATGGTCAGTACCATGATGGAGGAAGAGGAAGATTGCAGCATCTGCAATATTCCTTTTTTTCCCTACCTTGTGGCAGCAGATAGGAGGGTGTGTAATGCAAAGCTAGAAGGTCAGGGAAGGTTTTATGGGGAAAGGACTGTTACCTAAAATGAAATCTCAAGCATGAACAGGAATTATCTGAGGAAGTGGGGGCAGAGAAAACAGGCAAAGACTTCAAGGGAACACATAGCGATCTTCAAGGATATAGCCTAGAGTGGGGAAAAGGGTGGGGGGCTAGGGGAAAAGCAGTGAAGAGCAACACTGGAAGGGAAGTCATGCCTTTATCAGGAGGACTTTGTAAGAACTGCCCGGGCAACATTTGAAGCAATGTCATTCTGAATGCAGAGAAAGGGTTGAAAGGGTGTAAGCCCAGAAAGAGGGAGACTAATTAGGCAGAAGTTTCATAAAATCGGGTGATAAATATTGATGGTCTTAACGAGGATAACACTGATTCAAGAGATAGGGGAAATGCTGATTCAAGAGATAATAGGAGAGAGGATCACCAAGGCGGGGGACTGATCTTTCAGCAGGCAGGGGACATAAAGAGGAGAGGGTTGGCAGATACTCAGAAGGGTGTGCAGAAGTGAGCCTATCACACTTCAGTCAAATATTTCAGTATCTTTTCAGTACGTATAAATTCTCAAAGACCCATGACTAGGTCTCCCACAGGTTGGAACCAGTTTGGCAGATATCAATATTCACTCTAATCTTTGTAGAGAAAAAATTTATCATCTCGACTGACGGTCTTCTTTACAGGACAATATTATAGGCAAAGCATGCCAAGCATTTAAAGAATGACGGTTGTCCCTTAGAGCTTGTTGAAATGGCATTTGGTCTGTTTCCTTGCATTTGGCTGGGGACCTGTGACTCTTCAATACACTGTGGAAGGGGCAGGAAAGACTAAGGATGTGCTGGGCAGACATTTTAAGACAATTTTGTAATAAAAAGAGATTATTGATTTTAACAATGACAAATAAAATGTCTTTTATATTTGTGATCGCTAAATGAACATTGTTGAGTTCAAGAGGGTCAACATGTGGCTATTTCCTAATATAAATTGTAAAGTGTGCAGGATTCAGTTGCCCTAATATGAGGGGAGGCCCATAAACATTTGTTATTTCCCAGAAGCCAGATGGGTACATTTAAAATTAGAGGAAATTCCATCTGCAATATTCCTTTTTTTCCCTAACATAAAACTCACTTCTATTTTCCAAAAAGAAAACTTTATCTTTTTTTTACTTTTAAATTTATTTATATTTTTAAATTTATATTTATTATTACTAATTTATCACTTAAAGGTCATTATGAGAAAAGGCAGAGAGTTGAAAATAGAATTGTGAGAAAAAAAATGAGTACCGAGGGACGCCGGGGTGGCTCGGTCGGTTAAGCGGCTGCCTTCGGCCCAGGTCATGATCCCAGGGTCCTGGGATCGAGTCCCACATCAGGCTCCTTGCTCAGCAGGGAACCTGCTTCTCCCTCTCTCTCCCTCTGCTTGTGCTCTGTCTGTCAAATAAATAAAACCTTTAAAAAAAAAAAAATAAGTACCGATACTGAAAGTGTATTCTGAGAAATGAAACGTTCTGGGGGGGAGAAAAACACTCTTGCCATCAGCAACCAAATGGAGAAGCTGAAGAGTCTCAAAAATATAAAGTGTTCCCTTTCCCATCTGGTTGTCCCCAGATCAGGAGGCAGAGACTGAGGAGAAAACCCCACTCTGTGACCGTATCCCTCCTCGACATCACCGTAGCCACTTGGACGATGCATATGGACACATTCATTTGTTCACTTACTAGACCCCTGCAGAGGCTCAGATGTAGTTGTAGGCTACAGGAATGTGACGTGTGATGGGGGGCAAATCCCTACCTTCAAAACTCTGCCAATAACTCAGGGATGAAAGACACAGCATAGTCAATGATATTGTCACAGCGTTGTCCTATGACAGATGGGAGCTACACTTGCGGTGAGTGCAGCATAACGTACAGAACAGTTGAACCAGTATGTTGTCCACCTGAGGCGAATGTCACATTGTGTGTCAGCTATCCTTCAATCTAAAGAAGTAATTAATTAATTTAAAAAAGAAATACTGCTGAATAATCAGCGACACATTCTCTCTTGGATTTGAATGAACATACACACTAAGAAAGTGATTAGATCAGATTTTTGCCTAATAACCTAATTACTTATGACAAGAGAAAGCCTTTCCAAATACACTTTATTGACCTATGTAGGTAATGTTCATACCCCTTTGAAGTTCTTCAACTTACTCTAAGGGATAAGACTGGCAATATTTCCACAAGCTGAAGATGCCACAGCACTACATCTAAGGGCACGTTGGTGTAGGTCGTGCTGACTGGGGCTGAGAAGGCTGATTGAGGACTTCATTTCCTATTGCTCATTGGCTAAATCATACCTGTCTCCCCAGATCTACTGGGCATTAAAATTCTCATCTGCAATTCTTTTTTTTCCCCCCCAAGGGACTGAATCACAACGAGCTTAGGGAGACAGGTGGCTTCTTAATCCCTGCTCGGTGTAGATGCAAATAGCAAGGACTGTCACCAACACTACCAGCTGCTGTTTCAGCACAAGTGGTGACCTCAGTCTCTCTCCCTCTCCACTTTCATCTCTGTTCACAGAGACCTGAGAGAAAACATGTCAAGACTCAGAAAGCTCCCAGGATCTTTCTATTGGGAAGTTTTCAAAGTCAACCAAGACATCTGGCCCTTTTCTCTTTCCTTTGTTAAAATGTCTTTCTTTCATCATATGACCACTGAAAGCATTGATAAGAGGAAACCAACTTAATTGTTGCAGGAACCGGGCATGGGTTGGGGCATGAACTTCTTTAGGGTCCAGAACGTGTAGAGGCACTCTTCAGAAGAGGCCAAGTAGGTAAACATCACTGAATCCGGGAGGTATTCCTGGTCATCAGGATTCCTGGCAAGCAGACATGGTCGTGCACGTGGGCTTTGCTCTGGCTCTGCGCACATCCGACCACCACCACTAATCCAAGCAGCTTCTGTCCTGAGCTCAGATTGCACCAGCTCCAAACCATAAAGGTACTGTGTGCACCTTTTCAGACTTTCATCTTTTTGGTCAGCTGGATATTATTTAATAATACATGAGAAGCCCAATCATCACTCTTAAAGTGTAAAGTCCCTCAAGTCAATCAATCTCTCCCATTAACTTCTTCCCCGTGTTCTGTACTTCAAAGCCCTTCTTGATGACATCACAACAGTCAATAAATCTTATCACAGTGCATAAAGCTATGCACTGTGCATTTATTGGCGGTACAGGAAACTTGTTTTGTTATAGCCTTCTCTTATTTTGTGGATCCTATCTTTGATGACATGTAGTGATATTTGTATTACCCAAACTCAAGCTCTACATGCACTAAAAAGTGTTCCTTAGGTCTCTCCTAATGGACAGGGCACATAACTGGGCTGCTTGTCTGGCTCAGACAAAATCCCAGTTGATGCAATTTTGAATTAGCATTTTCTTTTTTACGTATGAGCTTTGTTTCCACAATTAAATTGCCCGCTCTTGAGGATAGGTGCTATGTTTTGACTTGCTTTGGCTCTTTTGCATGTAGTACAGCTTAATTGCATAGGAGATAATTATTTCCTGGTAGCAAAAATTGTAAAATTTTGCTGTTCTAGGACTAGGTCAAGAGAAGGAAGTAAAGAAAGGTGGAAAGAAAAGTACAAAATGGGAATGTGCTATGAATTCCATTTGCTTCATTCTTCTCTATTTCTCCCAGCCCTGCAAAAGTCCTGTCTTGATCCAAACTGGAAGAACACATGTTAAGTGTTCAAACAGACACTATTTTTATAGGCACTAGTATGGAAACCACATGAGGACAGGGGTTTTGTCCATTTTGTACACTGTTGTATCCACAGTGCCTAGAACAGTGCCTAGCACATAATAGGTACTCAATAAATATTTGCTGAATAAATACAAAAGACTGAAATAAGAATCTTTCGTTGAACCCCCAAAGAATCACTTAAAGCAAATACCTAACATCGTAAAATGTTTGGGTGCGTAGAAGGTTTAAAAATAATCTAGTCTCGGGGTGCCTGGGTGGCTCAGTCATTGGGCGTCTGCCTTTGGCTCAGGTCACGATCCCAGGGTCCTGTCCTGAGCACGGAGTCCAACGCAGGGCTCGATCTCATGACCTTGAGATCATGACCTGAGCCGAAATCAAGAGTTGTATGCTCAACCAACTGTGCCACCCAGGTGCCGCAAAAGACATCATATTTGTTTTGTTTTTCTTAAGATTTTATTCATTTATTTGAGAGACAGAGAGCATGAGTGGAGGGAAAGGCAGAGGGAGAGGGAGAAGCAGACTCCCTGCTGAGCAGGGAGCCTGACATGGGGCTCGATCCCAGGACCCTGGTATCATAACCTGAGCCAAAGGCAGATGCTCAACCGACTGAGTCATCCAGGTACCCAAGATATCATATTTGAATGACTAGTTTGGGAAAAGGAGAATCAAAGGGAAATCATGTATCTGCTTTAACCTAGCACTCCCTAAAATTACCACAGAGATTTCAACAGCTGGGCAGAGATGTGACTCAGGACCCCAGAGCTTGGTCAACAGAGCAAATTGAAACAGCAGAGATACAAACCAGACTTCAAACCTTGCATCAACCCCACCGGGAGACTGACACCTGTGAGACCTAGCCTGAGCCATGGGCTGATTAGTCTCTTTCACCTCTGAGCTAAGGAATCACTTCTGACCTTCACTATTGTTATTCATACATTCATTGTATTGATTATTGGTCATTGGCATTACTTGTTTATACTTGTGATGTCACTTATGATTTATAATGCACTTCGTATACATCTCATGCTGTGGGCTAAAACAGAGCAGGACTCCTTATTCCAATTTTCCAGATGAAGAAAGTCAAGCTGTGCATTCATATCATGCACACAGGTCGGTCACCTGGTTGGTAAATAGCTGACTTCTAGTCCAGAAATCTCCCTTCCACCCCTCACTGTCCCCATGTGCCATGGTTGAGTCTGCAGACTGATAACATGTGATGGAGCAGTCCATCCCCAGATGGTGTCTGAAGCAACATAGGTGGTTTAAGGAAAAGGCACTGAGTCTAACTCCTGACTTTGTTATTGACCCTCTGGCACCTCAGACAAATCACTCAACTTCTGCTTCTTCACTTACGAAATGAGAGATTTACACCAACACGGTGGTTTCCTAATCTGACTGTGTATCAGAATCACCTCGAGGGACTTTAGTAAAATAGAGATTCCTGGGTTCTACCCTAGCCTCCTGAGTCTATAGCTGGGACCTAGACAACTGCATGTTTCAGTGTTTTTAAAAACCTCCGAGGAAGCCAGTTGAGCAACTGAGAGCCAATAGGATCCCCTCAGCTCAAACATTCTGTTATTGTGGTAGTAGTATATAAAGGCTAAAAGTCAAAGACAAGGGAGCAAATCATCTGCCCAGGAAGAGGAAAGAGTCAGGAAGGAACATTTTGAAAAGGAAGATCTGTGTCTTAAGATGGCCCACCGAGGCAGCGAGAGAGTCCCAGTCCTTGCCCCGCGGCTCCTCCGGGTTCTTCTCCCTGCCCCGCTTTGCGCACGCACCAAAAGTGCCAAGTATGCGGAAGAAGAAGTGTATAAATTGCCCCCTTTGTTTGTGCTGGGGACTCAGACCTTTGGAGATCACTCTCCTCTGAGCCCGCCAGTGTTAAGTAAACCTCCTGTCCTCCAAGATCTCCGGGTGCCGCTTGGTTCTTCCGTCTGGTGACCCAGTCCAGGTTCTGTAACAATTTAAGCTCAACTTAGAGCATAGAGTTTTGTCATCTATACAGGATGGGGAGGGAGAGACACCTCATGGCAAGTCTGAGGAAAATTGAGGAGGGCATGTGCTCTATCCAAGGGAATGACTGGAATAAAATGGAAAAGGACCTGATCTGTAAGATGAATATTTTACTCTAAGTTCAGTTCAGATCAGAGGGTCCTTTTGTGCACATCTTTACCTGCCAGCTATCTTCCTCACTACGTCCTAGTTATCCATGCTAGAAAAACAAAAGCAAACACTAAATAAAAAAAAAACCCTCACCACCACTTGCGGAAAAACAACAAATCACATCTGGCTCAGCCTGTAGGCAAAGAAGATAGAAACCCCATTTGATGCAATGGCAGGTGTCCTTTTAATGAGATTTGTTTTAGAACATTAAGTATAATCTTTAGAACAACAGACAGCTTTCCTTGGCAAAAATCTGAACAACAACAACAATAAAAAAAAGTAAAAGAGAAAAAAAAAGCTGGCAGTCACATCTCTCTGACTCTGATTTATGGCTCCAGAGATATTCTCAATTTCAGTCTTAAAGGATAAGCCCACTGTTTCCTTATAGTGTCTAAGGGACACAAATTATAAAGATTGTCGCCGCTTGGATACTTCATAATGCTAAAGCTCAGTGTGCTAAATTCATATGTGGGAAGAAGGAAGGGGTAGGAGGAAGTTTTGTGTCACATTACCTCTACCAGGTATGGCTAGGTAGCCCTCTGGTGGTTACCTTCAGTGATTAGTCTAGAAAAAACATGTTTACCTCTTCCTTTCTGCCCCGCCCCCCCCACCCCACCCCTCACCCCCCCGGCCCACGCTGATTTTATTTACTTTCTTTTACATAGACAAACACTTTCATTCCATCCACAGAAGCTTCCCAGGGTGTTTGTCTTCTGCTCATTTACTGCTAAATTTCTGGTGACTAGAACAGTGTATGGGGCAGATTCAAGAAGTATTTGTTGAATGTCATTCACAACCTGGAGCTCTTTTTCTCACCACTGTCAAGAGAGTTCGCTGGTTTACAGACCTAGGTTTTCAGGTTGGGCTGTGAGCCGTCTATTCCTGGGTAGTCTGGTATAGCAAGCTTCGATGGGAAGTATGAATATTATTACAAATAAGTCAGTTAACATCTTGAGATGCATTTACTCAAGCAGACTGGTAAAACTTCATCTTATCCCCAAGTGGACAGGCCCTTCTGGCAGCGGGACTTGGACGAATTGGGCACCGGCAATAGGATCACTGGGGCATCGTGTCCCAGTTAGAATCTCCACTTTTCCAGTTCAGCATGTTTCTTTAGACCAAATGCAAGCTCCATGGCTGCAAAAGGCATTATCTTCTGAACTCGTGTCCAAATAAGCACAGTAATAGTTTGGCCGTCTAAAGGTTACATAGTGTATACAGCTACGTAAAGTGACTTATAAACTATTATAAAAATGTTAATTACATATGTATCTACTCCCCGATAGACCCATCCTTCTGTTCGATTTGTTTCTTCTGAGGAAATAGCTGTCTGCCACTTACCAACGTTGTCACCTTGGCAAGATATCCGTCCCCTTTCACCTCCCGTCTTCATGTGTGAAATCGAAATGATGAGCCTGGTGATGGGTATTGGGGAGGGCACGTTCTGCATGGAGCACTGGGTGTTATGCACAAACAATGAATCATGGAACACTATATCTAAAACTAATGATGTAATGTATGGGGATTAACATAAGAATAAAAAAAAAAGAAATCGAAATGATGATACTTCATAGGGCTGTGTGAGGATTAAGTTAGATAATTCATGGAAAGCTTCTAGAATGGTGTCTTTAGAATTATAAGAACATGTAGTTAATTTACTGTTGTTATCATTGTTATCACCCTGTCCATGCCATTCATAACCTAAAAGTGAAAACACTGGAGAAGAGTTTGAACCCTCTCGGGGTTTCCCATTTAGAATATTTTCACTTTTAGATGTCTACCTTTTGTCAAATACATTCACGTGCTTTGGTTATATTTACTTTGGGCTTTAAATCATTATTACTATATTGATTTTTAATTATAAAGTACATTCCAATAACACTAAGGAAATTGAGAGATACATTTACAAAAGTTGGGCCATGCAAGGGAGCAGAGCAATGAAGGGTGGCAGCGCATCCAGGGAGGATGCGATGACCCGAATGTTTGTGTCCCCCCCAAATTCATATGTTGAAACCTAATGCCCAACATGACATGATGGTATTAGGAGGAGAGACCTATGGGAGGTGATTAGGTCATGAGGGTGGAGTTCTCATGAATGGTCCTTATAAAAGAGACCTTTTATAAAGGTCTATGAAAGTGTCCTTATAAAAGAGACCCCAGAGAGCTCTCTAGCTCCTTGTGCCATGTGAGGACCTAGTGAGAGGTGCCATCTATAAGGAAGTAGGCTGTTGCCAGATAACAAATCTGTGGGCACCCTGACCTTGGAGTTCCCAGCCTCCAGAACTGTGAAAAGTAAATTTCTGTTGTTCATAAGCCACACAGTCTATGTACGGTTTTGTTATAGTAGCCTGAATGGACTAAGACAGATGGGTTTTGTTATTGTTTTGTTTTTATATTTTAAGATGTGAGATTTAAGATGTGGAAATTGTTCACAAAATCCTGGGCAAACCATTTTACCTCCCATAGCCTGAAATTCCCTCATCTGGTAGGGTCCGTTGATATCTTCCGGTGATACGGGTCTATGTTAATCTTTTTTTTTTTTTTTTAAGATTTTTTATTTATTTATTTGACAGAGAGAGACACAGTGAGAGAGAGAGCACAAGCAGGGGGAGTGGGAGAGGGAGAAGCAGGCTTCCCGTGGAGCAGGGTGCCCGATGTGGGGCTCGACCCCAGGGCCCCGGGACCATGACCTGAGCCAAAGGCAGACGCTTAACGACTGAGCCACCCAGGCGCCCCAGTCTATGTTAATCTTATAGGGAGAATTTAATTCAGAGATTGTTTTGTGTGAAAGGATCTGACACAATGAATCACATTCAGTAGGAGCTCCGTAAATGCTGAATCAAAATTTGTTAAATCAGTCATGCACAAATATGCCTGCTAGCGGTATTTTCCAATGGTCTTTTTTTGGCACATCTCTATTATTTATTTTGATAGACTGGTTCTTTCAAAATGCCAATGTGCCAACAATTTACCAGTTTTGACCAGAAAATAGTTTTATTCTCTTGCTATTGAGATAGGAGAATGGACCGAATTCATGAATAGGATACAATTTCATCCAGGGAAACATCCAGGGCTAAGGCCTAATAGAAAAGTGAGTTGTGATTTTCACCAACTGCAGGGCTGCGTATCTGAGTACTATCTTACCTAAGAGTCAAGTGGTTTGAAGTCATTACCACTCCTTGATCGATTGCTGTTATCTTATAGTCTCTTTTCCTTCATAGGAAAAAAAAAATATGTCAAAAAGAACTTAATAATGTTTGGAGATTTTATTTATCTTTCATTGGCTTTTTGACCCAGTAGGTGGCAGATGGCTATATGCTAAATTATAAAGGAGTAATGATACGTTCTCCACTATTGAAACTCTTCGAAATCTGTGTTCAAACACCCCTTGAAGAATTGAGGTAAACAGGAATAATCTCCTACACGTAAATACACTCTCACATGGTATGAAATGGAGCTATGCTTTGTTTCTTTTTCATTTGAGCTTTTATCCTAACACTGTGCTATTGGTTTTAGGTAAAATTCAATGCCTACCACGGTCCCTGCCATGTGGTAGGCACTCTGAATAAATGGAAGTGCCCCTGCCATAGTGAATAGGAGCGGTTTCATTCTTACAGCTAGCTTCATGAGCAGGAGTCCCGTACAACTTTACAGGGCTTTGTGCTTGCTAAATGCTCTACTGTGATCTTGAAATTCTTAAAGATTTTGGAACAAAGGACCTGGTATTTTAATTTCGCACCGGACCCTGCAACTTATTTAGCTGGTCCTTCCATTCTTCTTTCTCCCTCATCTCTCATCATCAGCCAACTACTTAAATATCTGTCAAATCGGCTCAATTCTCTCAGTTCCTACTGCCGTGCTTTAATTCAAACCACAAGGGCCCTCATCTGGATTGGTATAAGGGCCTTTGACCTGGACCTCCACCTCCAATTTTATTTATTCAACTTCCAGAACATATTCAGAGAGTTCATTTTGAAATAGAAATTTGATTCCATCACTTGAATAATTAATTCATTCACTAGTTCAGCAAGTCTTTAAAGTTTGTTTTATGTATTATGATAAGAACCGGAAGGGCAATGGTGACCAAAACCAGACATAATTCAGAGGCAATTTCAAGAGAAGATTAATTCTGATTTTTCTCTGAAAGAATGGCTTGATACTAGCTATGATTAACTAACATACATTTCTAGGCAGACTCTCTGATTACACTATTTTGATAAATATATTGCTTTAGATACCAGGTGACATAGGGGAGGAGGAAAGAAAGGAAATGAACATTTTAAAGCTATTTTGCACTGGAGAGCATACTGGCAAGCCAAGTTCCTCTGTGGCATTTCCATCTTTTCAGTGGGTAACTACAAATTCCTACTTTGAAAAAATTCCAAGTCAAACCATTTTGTTCTCTAGTTCTGTGGATCTAATTGATGATTTGCTTTAGTGCAATTACCAATCCAAAGCTGATTCCTGGAAAAAACAAATCTGGGCATCTTACAAGTATCCCCAAGGGCTATATGGTTCACTTCAGTGCGGAGACAAAAAGGTCTTACAGTATACAGGTAAAAGTATCACAACTATTTACATTCCTCAATTGTCACCCAGTCTCTAAAACATTTCGATCCATTTCTCACTCAGTAACAGAAACCATCAGTCCTCATTGGAAAGTAAATCTCAAAATATCTGTTATTCAGCCCTTATCAGCAGTTTGGATAAATCAGGGGGGCGCACATGCAGAAGACCGTCAAAGTTATAAAATGTCCTCTTATATGCAGAATCTAAAAAGCAAAACAAACGAGCAAACAAAGAAACAGACTGAAGTAAAGAGAACAAACTGATAGGAGCCAGAGAGAAGGGGTGGGGGAGAGGGGCAAAATACATAAAGGGGGGTAAAGTTGTACAAACTTCTAGTTATAAAATAAATAAGTCACAGAGATGAAAAGTAGAGCATAGGGAATATATTCAATCATACTGTGATAATGTTGAATGGTGAGCATTAAGTCATGTATAGAATTGTCTAATCACTATGTTGTACACCTGAAATTAATGTCAACCATACTTCAGTAATAAATTTAAAAAATTTTAATTAAAGAAATACTATAAAGTGTCCTATTTCTTGAAGCTCTATCCTTGGAGTTGGACGAGGAGAACATTGAACATGCCCTGTACACTAGGCCTATCCTTGCAGAGTTGCTTTAACTCAATTTCGCTTTAATGTTGTGCCCTTGGCTTTTATTCAAGGTTTATACTAGACACCATCACATGAAATTCACTTCTGCATTTACTGTAAAAGTGTGGTTGAAGGCATTGCCCATTACATCACTCAATATGTGCTATTAAGTCCTGTGTGAGACTATTCTTTCAAAATTAATTTTAGGAAAGAAAATGGGCTCCTTGTTAAACTATATTCTGATTCCTTTCCAATAATGAAAGATGTATTATTTAGGATTTTTTTTTTTTCTGTTTTAAGTGGCAGAGCCCTACTCAGACTTATTAATCAAAGAAGGGAATTTACTCGCTCTCATTGCTGGGAAGTACCCTTGGGTTGTGGACAGAATCTAAGAGTTGCAGCAAGCAGGCTTCAGGGCACGGGGACAAGAGCTAAGACTCTGCACACAGGACTCGCTCGCCCTCCATTGACCTGTATTCTATGTTCACTTTCATTTCCTCCCACTGGAGACTGGCCTGTTCCTCAGGGCAGGGAAGATGGCCAATAGATGCTCCCAATTCATATTTTTCCAGTTTAGCATCTTCAGTGGGAAATAAACTCCCCCCAGTCTATGTATCAACCACTGGGAAGATTTTCATGATGCTCAATGGCCAGAATCCCACCTCTTGATAGTCACAGGTCAAGGGGAAGGTGTGCAAAAAGGAGGGTGATGGGCCATGCTGATTGGCAGCCCCAGGCAGAGGGTGGAAAAGAACCTCCCCAAAGGGAAAAGAGCAGCATTAATGGAAGAAGAGCATGAGAAAACATCCAGGGTAGACAAAAGACAATAGCCAGAGTCATCTGTGAAAAGAGCTAGTGAAACAGAATTTGTTTTCCTTTTTACTCCGAGTACTAGGAAGTTTATGGGCAAAGATGAAGCCCCACACCAGAAATTACATTGACCTCCCAGCTTGGATCAGTTTTACCTCTAATTTTGGTCTTCTATTTTATTTTATAGCTTTATTAGTAGATCTGTTCTTAGAAACTTTCAAACATCCTTCTGAAAAGAAATAAAAGAAAGAATTTCAACACACCATTGTGTTTGTCTCACAAAATAATTTCTTGTGTTAGTTTGCTGAATATTAGAAGGCCAATTTGAAAGCAGAAGTACCCTATTCTTGAAAATAAAGAGAAGAATAAAGTTCCCAGTAGAGTAGCATGTCTGTTAAAAAAGGAAGAGAAGAGAAAGTAGAGCCTTGTGGTAAGGGCTGACAGGGTTGCTGCTGAATGGGCCTGGCCCACAAAGGCCTTCTGCTTGTGATGGAGACTTCCTCACAAGGAAGGAAGCTGGTCTTTGATAGTGTATAAAGCACTTCCTAACAGAAGAAGACAAAAACGTAAGAAGAATATAAAATATAGGGCCCATTGGGAAGAACTTCCTTTATGAACCCTAATTGCAGAATTCCCTGAGGGAAGAGTTCTAGAAGAAGAAATTTCCAGAAGTTCAGAGGCAGTTGACTGAGTCACCTGACCCTGCGGCCAGAGGTCCTACCTTCCCAGGAGACTCCCATCACTGTCTTACCAAGTCCCCACGTTTCCCCTTTTGAACCCTGGCTTAGGCATGGGTGAAACCTTCTCTCCTTATCTTAGCTAAAACAGATGTGAACTTCCAGATAACTTTAATACTAACTAAGTAAAAACAAAAAAAAAAGGAAAGAAAAAGAAGAATACTATTATCAAATAATCAACCCTAAAGTTTTTCAAGAACAGATTTTGATATACTATCATTGAGAAAATGATGCAGGCTCAGGGGCGCCTGGGTGGCTCAGTCGGTTAAGCGTCTGCCTCTGCTCAGGTCATGATCCCAGGGTCCTGGTATGGAGCCCCGAGTTGGGCTCCCTGCCCAGTGAGGGGCCTGCTTCTCTCTGCCACTCTGCCCCTCTCTCCGCTCATGCTCTCTTTCTCTCTCTCTCTCTCAAATGAAATCATTAAAAAATTTTTAAAAATGATGCAGGCTCAGAGACATCTCCCTTCCACCCTTCCTCCTAACTCCAGGCTCATCTCTTGAATTCACTTCTTACCACAGGGGAGTATCTGTCTGAAAATTCTGATGTCATCCCGAGGCGTAAGCAAAAACACTTATTCCAACCCTGCCTCACACCAAGGGTTCTGCTGTTGAGATCCAGGTCCCAGTCTCACAGAAGTTCCCAGGGTGCTTATCCTCCCAGAGACACTCTGCTCTCCACCTTCCTTATGGTATAGAGCCCCCGCCTGGTCACTTACCAGCTTTGCCTTACAGCCTATGATCATCTGATACACGTCATTTCTATCCGCCAAGAACTGTACCCATTCTCTCACTAGGGTTATTTTCTTACAAGGACAGTGAAACTAGAAGAAAAAGACTAAGTGTGAAAAAGGCCCTCTAGGTAGGATGTAGGAAGCAGAAGTGGGGAATAATTCATTTTGTTTGGCTTTATTATGTTTTCCAAAAGACTTCAGCCATTTATTTGCTATTCCTCCAACAACAGCTGGAACCTAAATTGTCCCCATTTTCTTTGCATAACCTACATACTGAATGTGACAGAGAGAGGTACTAGAGAAGGAAAATCACACTTCTGAAACTCCTGGGTATTCTGAAAATCATTTTTCCCCTCCCTCTCCTCAAGGCGCCATGTTGATGCTCTAGTCATGACGTGATGTGGTTAATGTGGAGTATCACCATGTCACGGGAAGCAGCAGTTGAAAGCAAGCAAACTGGGGGATTTGAGAGCAATGGCTCAGCTCACACTATCTCGTCTTTTTTTTTTTTTAGTGTTGTTTACTGCTGGCCCCTGGAAAGTGACCGGACTTCTAATAGGCACTTGGGACAATGAGTACTTCTTACTGTTTCCAATGAAATGAGCCTATTCTATTCCATACAAAGTTTATACTCAACTGATCATCCATAAAATGAGAGGCTTAGACGGGTGGAGCTCTACCTTGTAAAATTCTGGCCTTCCTTTTAGTCTTTTGTTTTATTTCACTTAGAAAAAAAAATTACAGCAACAATAACAGAACCTTAAAGTGAGAGGAGAATGTTACACATAATCCTACAATATCAAAAAAGGTTTTTCCTTAAGGTTTTTTTGTTCTTGTTTACATGCAGTTATCATAATTACATATTTGAGGACATATAAGGGCCTTAGTTACAGATCGTCTATCTTATAGGCATTTTCCATGTTTTCTATCTTAAATATAATTTTCAGTGTTGTATCCCATTAAATTAACATACACTGAATTACTTAATATTATTTCAGAGACGGACATTTGGTTCTTATTTTTCTCTCCTGTAGATATGCTGAAACAAACATCTTAGGCATACAACTTCTAAAAAATATATTTTGAGTTATTTCCTTTAGATATATTTCTAAGAGCTGGGTCACTGGATCAATGGAAATATGTATTTTATGGCTCGTCAATCATATTGCCAAATTGCTCTTCTAATGGGCTGAGCAAATCCACACTGTCAATATCAAGAGGTGAAAATTCCAGTTTAACCATGTCTTTGCCATATGGGTATTTTAATGTTTTGCTCTTGTGAAGGATAGATGGCCTTTAAAAAAAAATCAGCCGCCTAGCAAAGATGATTCTAATTTTTGTTGTTTTGTTTTCCTTTGCCATCTCCCCCCTCCTCTGCCCTTCTCCCCACTTCCCTTGAATCAAGTAATAGTTCTCACACTAACATCTGTGCTACCCTGACATGTACCCTGAGGGCTTATCGCAGCTTGTCACCTACTCACAGAGATTAATTTCTCCTTCAGATGTTTGTCCTTCAGCTTCCTTTTTGCAAAAAAAAAAAAAAAAAAAAAAAGCCTCCGGATGTAGTGGTCTGCTACCCCTGAAAATGATCTAGCACGGAGACCGGCTGTCACTTGCTTCCCCTCCTCTCTACCCTTGTGGTTCCAGGGGATGGGGTTTTTCTTTGCTTATGGTCCCTGCTGACACCTGACCTTTCCCAGTAGAAACAATGCCGATGACACCAGGACTGGAGCGACTACAACTTCAGTTCTGGTGGCAGATAATCCATACTACCACGGGGCAGTCTATCTTGCTGCTCTACAAGGAAGTAAAAGTAGAAAGAATTGGCATTCTCTCCAAATCCAAATGGAAATGATGATGAGAATTGTGAGCTCCATTTCACCTACACTTAATTTTTTTTTAAGATTTTATTTATTTATTTGACAGAGAGAGAGATAGCAAGAGCAGGAACACAAGCAGGGGGAGTGGGAGAGGGAGAAGCAGGCTTCCCGCTGAGCAGGGAGCCTGATGAGGGGCTCCATCCCAGGACCCAGGGATCATGACCTGAGCCGAAGGCAGACGCTTAATGACTGAGCCCCCCAGGAGCCCATTCACCTACATTTAATTTTTGAAAACTTTTTAGACTGCTTCTTTTGTTCCCTTTCTTCCTTGTCCCCTCCTCCCACCCCACACGTGAATTTGTATAGGAGTTCGGTGAACGTTATACATACCAAATAGCAGAGCTGTATTTGGGCACCAAAGATTCCCTTCTGTTTGGGGCACTAATTCCCTTCTGTTTTGTTTTCTAATCTGTTTATTTAGATCTGAAATGGAAACTGTGACTATTTTATTTTCATCTATAATCCCATCGGTGAGTCAGAGGAAGAAGGGCAGAGAGTATGTGGAACAGTAGGAAGGCAGCAGAGCCCGGGTTAAAAGTTACAGTCACAAACATCATAATTTTTGGTAAACACCCTCACCGGTGTATTGTGTTCAGCCGCAAGTAACAGAGACTCAAAACAGAGGCTTCAACAAATCACGGTTTCAGTTTTTCTAACAGAATGAGAAGTCTTGGAGGCAGTTTGGGGGAGGTCTGGAAGCTCTACAATGAACTCTGAGACCAAGTCTTGTTCATATTCTGCTTCTCATTCTTTAGTTGAGGCTTTATCTTTAAAGTTACCTCAAGGTCCCAGCATGGCCAGGGATCCTGGTCAAGATGGGAAAAAGGAGAAGGGGAAGAGGAAGAGAGAGGGACATGTTCTATGTCAACATACTCAGTCTCTCTTCTTTAAGAATCCAAGATGTTCCCCCCAACTCCCACTTATATTTCTTTGGCTAGAATCGAGTGACTGGACCATCCCCACTTGTAGTGCAAATTAAGAATGTCATATTTTCAACCTGGGTACAATATTGCCCCAATAAAATCAAGTATTGGTGAGTAAGAAAGCTGTGGAGAATAGATACTGAGTAGATAAATATGAGTCTCTATCAAAACTGGTGATATGATTTGTTGAGCTCTTCTTTTAAAAAATAATCCTAGTAGGGTAAGAATTCCTGATCATGAAGATCACCTCATCACAGAATGCTGCCATTGGAAGTCCCATCATGGCATCTCTGTCTGCTGTTCATCCAGCAGATGATTTACTTGATCAGTTCTAATGGGAAGAATCTCACTACTCCACATGCATACCACGTCATTGTTGACAGTGTTCCTTATTTAAGGTAATAACAGTAATGAGAATATGTAATGAGACACTGAAAAGATTTACTTCTGTTGAACAAACAAAAATATATGTACAACACATCCATGGGTCCCAGATCTTCCTTTTTCAAGCCTTTTGTAAGACAGCCATTCAAATTCTTCAGGATAAGTGTCATGCTCTCAGCTCGGCAAAATATCATTTGCTCTTGTATCACCCCATTTGCTACCAGTATTGTTTGGATACATTATCTGCCACTTAATGTTTTTTCCCATTCTCAAATGTGTGTCATTATTTGTGTAGAATATATGTTTCAAATGTATACGTACTCTCCTCTGAACCTCTCCTAAAAATATTTTTACCGAATCTTTGGTTTCCTCTCCTAGTCATGCCTTGATTTTCTCACTTAGGAGAAGAAACAACAAGATCATATTGACATCAACAAAAATGCCTAAAAATATTTCCATTCGCCTGAGCAAGCTGATCCTTTTATCCATTGTCATTTGCCAATCTGTGTCAGTCTTTCTCCCCTTCCCTGATCCATGACCCTTTTTTTTTTTTCCTTTTCTCCAAACAGAACTTTTCAACCTTCCTCACCTTTCACATTATTTTGCCTCCTGCTCTCCACTCTTGGTGCATATACCTCTGTCATTTGTCCCCGCTCTGGGGTCAGAGCCCTTCAGGTCTGTCTGTTCAAGTGTGTCTTTGTCATCTTTACTTCTTTCCTGAGTTTTAAAACATATAATACTTATTCATAGTCCCATTCGGGTATGTTGCAAACACAAATTTTTTTTTTTTTTTTTAATGCCAGAAAACCACTTCTATGGGGAAATCTGAAATTCCATTAGAAAAAGAAACTGGGGGGGGGGGGGCGCCTGAGTGGCTCAGTTGTTAAGCAACTGCCTTCGGCTCAGGTCATGATCCTGGAGTCCCTGGATCAAGTCCCACATTGGGCTCCCTGCTCAGCGGGGAGTCTGCTTCTCCCTCTGACCCTCCCCCCTCTCATGTGCTCTCTCTCTCTCATTCTCTCTCAAATAAATAAATAAAATATTAAAAAAAAAAAAAGAAAAAGAAACTGGGGGGGGTGTATATTAACAGTGCCCCTGGATCAGTACTTGTTAAATAAAAAGTTATCTTGAAATTTGAAAATATGGCAGACAACCTGTGGTTTTAATAAATTAGATCTCACCTCTTCCTCCTTCCAAAAAGGGCAGATGCCCAAAAAGGGCACTTCTCTCTCAAGATGCCCTCCAGGCCCCTGGTTGTGGCCCCTCAGTATGCAAGAGAGAGCCAAGACATAGTACAGCACCTCAGCAACTCAGCCACTTGACCCGGTTCCAAGAGAGAACCTTCTTCTTTTAAGTACCTATTCTCAGACAACAGGATCACAATGACTTTCTAAAGTAGGATTGTTCTTTATAAAGTTTGGCAAAAGCTCAGGAAGATGATGACAGAAATGCCATAGGGCAAACATGGTAAAAAATTTGAGACCTTGAGTGCTGGCAAGATGCTTTCGTTCACATCCGGGTTCTGCCTCCCCCACACCTCCCGAGGAATGAAGGGAGAAAGCAGCCCCACAGCAAGGGGAAAAGAGAGAGAACATAGTTCCTCAAAGAGAAAAGCCAAAATGAAAGTCTGAAGAAATAAGCGGTGAGGGCATGGCCTCGCATCCATGGAAACTCTGAAAGTGCACTTTTTAAGGACAAGGGGTTTGATCAATTTCTTTTTGGGAACTCTGCCAGTCTTTCAAAAGGGCATATGACATGAGGGAGTAACCGATGGAAAAAAGATAGAAAAAATTGCTGTGCATTGTTTGCATATGGATCACACACATGCATGTTACAAGTGTATACACAAGAGAATGAAATACACAAACACCTTAACAGTGGTTATTTCTGAGTGCAGTGTTAGGTGATGTACTTTTTTTAAGATTCATTTTATTTATTTGAGAGAGAGAGCATGAGTGGGTATGAGGGGCAGAGGGAGAGGGAGAAGCAGACTCCCCTCTGAGCAGGGAGCTGGACTCCGGGCTCCATCCCAGGACCTGGAGATCATGACTTGAACTGAAGGCAGACGCTCAACCAACCGAGCCACCCAGGTGCCCCAAGTGTTAAGTGATTTTAATATCTTTCATACCTTTCTACAGTTTTCAAATTTTCTAAAGTCTGTGCTATTTTTAAAGTTAAAGTTATGTTTTAACAAAGGTGGAAGGGGGTGAATGAAACCTGTCCTATGTAAGGAAACAAACCTTGATTTAGCATTTACTAAGCCAGGAAGAATGAGAGAAAGCAGAAATCGGGAAATATAACGTTGGCATCTCAGAGCAGGAGGCACCTTCCAGCGTATCCACACTAACATCCTAAATTAGTAGGTGAAAAAGTGAATAGAGGTTTTTTGTTTTTAAATAAAGATTTTATTTATTTATTTGAGAGAGAGAGAGAGAGGGAAAGAGCACGAGCAGGGAGAGGGGCAGAGGCAGGGAGAGAAGCAGACCCCCCGCTGAGCGGGGCTCGATCCCAGGACCCTGGGATCATGACCTGAGCCGAAGTCAGACGCTTAACTGCCTGAACCACCCAGGCGCCCCTAGAGGTATTTTTAACAGAGGGGAAATTAAGTCCAGTCTCTCTTCACTACTCAGAAGTTAATAAGGTTAACCTGTGATAATGACTGTGAACTGATACAGCTAAATGTTCCCATTTTTTCCCATTGGAAGTATTTTAAATTTTTTCAAAAAATGCCGCATGGGCCCATAACTGTATCCTGACACTCCAATCTATTCAGCAACAGTCAAGTGCATAAAATGCTGAAAAATAAGAGTTTTGAAGAGTAGCTGGCCCCTTCAGATGTTAAAAAATATATATAAAGCTATAGTAACTAAAACAGTATGGTAAAACCTTATAAGTAGAAAGAACAGTGGAATCAAATGGGGAGTTTTATAAAAGACCTACCAATGAAAAAGAATATAGTATATGATAAATGTGCCATGCATATCAGTGGGAAAAAAAGGATTCATTTAATAAATGCTGTTGAAGGAATTAACTAGCCTTCTACACCAAGGGTAAGCAAACTAGAGCCTGTGGGCCAAATCCTGCCAGCTTCCTATCATACACAAGCTTTCCTGGAACCCAGCCATGCCCACGTGGCTGCTTTTTCACTATGATGGCAAAGATGCGTAACGATCTTGAGACTGTAGTGTCCACAAAGGTCAAAAATATTTTCTATTTAGCCATTTACAGAAAAGTTTGCTGACTCATGATCTGGGGGAATAAAACATTGAAAATCCACCTTATTCTTATACCTAAATAAAGTCCAGATGGGTCAAATACCAGAAGAAAAAAATAAACCATAAAAGTATGAGAATTCATTATTTCAGAGGTTTTTGTTTTCTAAATAATATTGGAATGGAAAAGCCATATGTGAAGAGTGACAAATCTAAACATAAATATTAAATAAATGATGCAAGTTCAAAAAATCCAAATAAAGAGGCTAGTGGCAAACAAAAGAAAGTATATGAGATGCATCATAGCCAAATGGGCTAATTCTCCTAATCTATATGAAAACTTCCTCTAATCAATAGGAAAGAGGCTATCTAGCAAATAGAAAATGAACCCAGGATATGAACAGGCAGAAGAAAGGAAAGAAAGTACACCCGTCTCTTAAATATATAAAAAGAAGCTCAAAATTCGTCACAGTAAGAGGGATATAAATTGAAACGGCTGCAGGGTGCCATTTTTCACTCATCAGTTGGTCAAACATGAAAAGTTTGATAATACACAATGCAGAAGCGGGCACTCTTATGCATTATTAGTTGGAGTAAAACTTGGTACAACTCGAAGCAGGGCAATTTAGCGTTTTCTATCAAAATTTAACATGCAGATCCAGACCTCACAATTCCAACGCTGAGAATTTCTTCTATAAATATACTAACTCACATCGAAAGAAAAGCCACAAGTACAAAGATATCCATTGCGGTATTGTTTGTAATAGCAGAAGACTGAAAACAACCCAGATGGCTAGCAATACAATGCAAGAAGGTATAGTACATCCAAATGTGGAAATACCGTGTAACATTAAAAACAACGAAAAGCTTATGCATATATGATTTGGAACAATCTCCATGTTTTGTTAAGTAAAACAACAAAAAATGGGATACAGAAGTATGGACTTGGTGTCTTAATGTTAATGTCAGAAAAGAAGCATATGTGTATTTGATCTTGCATATATATAGATTATCTCAGGGAAGATATAAAAATTGGAAAGGAATAAGCAAAATTTGGTCCATCCATGCAATGGAATATTAGCCTTAAAAAGGAACGAAATTCTGACAGATGCTACAACATGGATAAACCTTGAGGACATGATGCTAAGTAATATAAGCCAGCCACAGAAAGACAAATACTACATGATGCCACTTATAGGAGATCCTCAGAGTAGTCAAGAATCACAGAGACAGAAAGTAGGACGGTGGTTGCCAGGGCTCGGGAGGAGAGCGGGGAGAGGAAATGGGAAGTTATTGTTTAATGGGTATAAAGTTTCACTTTTACAAGATAAAAAAATTACAGAGATAAATCATGGTGGTGGTTGTACAACACTATGAATATATTTAATACTACTGAACTATACATTTGAAAGTAGTTTAGAGAGTAAATTTTATGTTACGTGTGTTTTTCCACAATTAAAAAAAAAAAAAAAAACATTTAAAAACAAACACCGAAAAGGACCTATGCCCCTAAAGGAAGGGGTCAGAGGGGACTTTTCACAGTAAATGTTCTTGTACTTTGGCATTTCGTACGAGTTGCATAAATTAACTATTTTATGTTTTAAAGTTTATTCTGTCAGTCAATCTATGTACACACATGTGTACATGTGTGTGTGCACTGCACGATCACAATGGCATCTTAAAACACCACCACAAACAAAACAGACCAGTCAGAAGGATGCCAAAGTGTTCATAGAACTTGTCTTTGGTTAGTGAGACTATAGGTGCTTATGTTGTTCCATTTTTGAAAAATTACATTTACAGTAAAATTCATCCTTTTGAGTGTGCAATTCTGTAAAATATAGAAAAGTCCCATAACTCCTCAAAAATGTTCTCATTTCCTTTTGTAGACAACCCCGTCTCCTCACCCAGCTCCTGGCAAGCATGATTTGTGCTGTTTTATCTTTTTTTATACCTTTGAATTCTATATTTATGGACTAATTTGAAGGGCCCATGAGTTGCTTTTAATGGAAAACTATTTGTTTCTGTAAAAAGAGAAATAACCTTTCCAGAAAGGAGAAGAGGGAAGAGAGAGACAGAGATGGACAAAGACAGAGACAGAGAAAGAACTTTTTCATCGTTTACTAAAATGCTATGTTAATCTTGTTCCAATAAAGGCCTATCTGGCCAGTTGGAAAGCTAAGTTAATACTAAGGGTGAGTTATTTATTATAAAACCCATCCATCCATGAAAAGACTCGGATTAGCCACGTGGAGCATCATGCTCCCAGTAAAGAAATTACATCAGTATTCCAAGTTTGATAACCATCTGCAAGTAAGTCAGTCCCTTCAGAGTGGAAGGAAATTCTTCAGGGGGATGAGTTACAAGAAGCCCTTCTATTTGTGTCCCGATCGATGCATTTTGGTGCACTTACAGAGCCATCACTTCAAGGGATGCCCACAGCAACCCTGGGAGGAGGGTAAAGCGTATATTGTTCTTCCCATTCGAGAGATGCAGGAAACAGGCCCTGAGAGGCAGGGTGTCGACATAAGCATCATCTCTGTTCCTCTTAACCAGGCATCGCTTTTCAGCTTGTGATGAGGCTTTTGAGAAGCTTTTACAAGGCGGAAAGAGTGTGAAGATTCAGACAACGAGGCATATGTTTGTGAGGGGCTAAGAGGGATACAAATGGCCAGGGTTCACGCAGACTCGCGGCCGGGAGAATGAACAGCGTGGGCAGAGCTGATTGCAAACCCCCGTGTGCGTGAGCCTGGCCACAGGGCAGGTACAGTCCTTGATTGGTCTGATGAGGGCCCCTGTGCCGGGGTCGCAGACCTGTGGGGCCTCCTCCTCCGGAAAGCAGGGCTTTGGACTCCCTGTGTCCTCAAGAGCGTCTGTCACACGTGAAGTGCCTTGGCTGTCTTGAAAGGAGTTAAATTTGAGCTGCCATCATCTGTGACTTGTCACTAGACCTTCCACGACATCTGTACAACTTCTGCTTCGTAAACTGCGTCTTCTCAAGGCTTTTGCAACATCTTTTGCTTTGTAATCTGAGAGTGTTTACTTGGCACCGGATCGTGAAAAGTTCCACTCTTTTTTTGGAGAGAATCTTTCCTTAAGATTTATCTTAGCAGAAAAGGAAACTGAAAAGATTGCGGTTGTCTCGGGAGCCTCGTGGTACAAACAGAACGTATTTCACATGCATAGTGCAGTAGCATCACCAAAGAGAGAACATTACGGCCAAAGTACTACGAAGAACACGACAAAATATTAGATAATGACATTTAATGCCTGAAGCCTTTAAAAAAATAAAGCAACAAAACCCACTAAATAGCACTTTTCTCCACTACCTGCCATATTCTGTGTATATCATGAACCTAGAAAACGCAAAAAAAATCTATCTGCGCCGTTGAATAAATAATGTTCAGTAAATATTTATTAGGTGGTATGTATTGTGTGCTGAAAAGTCACAGACACAATAGAGATGATGTCCATTCTCTCGGTTTATAATCCATCGGAGAGATTAATCAAATACCCAAGGCATTATTTAATGACAATGGTGATGAGGACTATGAGACACAGGGAGCTGAGAACCATATGCGACGGATGGTTTTGTAGGTCAAAAACACTAGTTCAGCCTCTAGTGAGCTAGAATCGGGACACTAACCAAACCTGGAGGGGGGTGTCACCAGGGTAGACATCCCCAAGAAAGTGATGTTTGAGCTGATTGATATCTGGAGGGTGAGTGAGAAGTAGGTGGCCTGGTGATGGAGAGTCAGACGCACCTCGACGCACCTCAGGCGTGGAGGCCCACCTATGTGCAGTGGGGGTTGGGAACGGCTTGGTGAGTGAGTGGAGCTGCAGGGGAGGGGAAGCTGGAGAATTAGGTCTGGGTGAGACCATGCGGGGCCTTGGAGGCCATGTTAAGATTTTGATCTGGGATTTTTACCCTAAGACCAGTGGAAAACCATTCATGGGTTGTAAGCCTTGAAAGAAGATGTATGCCATAATCATCTCAGGGTTGCTAAGGTTACTTAAGGAAAAGCCTTGAATCACTTCAGTTAAATACCCGAGTAAGCCAAAATGGTCTTTGTGGCCAGGGCTGGATTAAAGGGAGGGACAATTGGACAGTTCTGGAGGATGCCCATCAATAAGGGATGCATACAAATCACGGGGAATGACATGGGATGAGAAACCAATGTTACAAGGAGTACCTTCATGAAACGTGCTGTATGTGGCCAGAAGGGGTGTAGGGTTACCCCCTACAATAGCCGTGAGCACAATAGCACATGCTGTTTGGCTTACCGCACAGCCTACGAAGTAAGTGGCTTTTGGGTGCGTGCAGGCTTTCCATTTGGTTCAGTGGGATATGCAAGTTTAGGGCCAGAGGAGACCCTTGCCACCAGTGGTCATCCTCTTCCAGCCCTTCACTCACTACATGCAGCCTCCCTGCTTAGGAAATGCCAAACGCACATTTTTGATAATAGCATTCTGAAGGGACACCATGCTGTTTGCTTGTTCTGGGTACGGACACCTCTCCGAAATATGGGTATGTGAGCAGCAGGGATGGAGAAGAAGAGCAAAAGTCATCAGATTTTACATCCGAATAGCCCCTTACAATCCAACATGCACTTTATGTATATAAACTCCCTTTGCCCTTGGAGTAGGTATGGAGTAGGCTGTCATATGCATAAGGACACTGAAGCTCAGGAGAACTGAGTTCGTTTTTAAGGTCACACATTTTGTGGCAGAGTCAGGATCAAATCTGGGACCCTCCAAAATGAAGTTTGGTGTTTTTAGTTCTTGCATATGTCCCAAGGGACCAAGGGCCAACCCTACCCCCCCAGTCACCAGTCAAAACCTCACATTTTTGGCATTTCTGTTTTCCATACCAACTGCGTGGAACTGGAAGCAGGCTGATCATGTCATTAACTGCTGACTCCTCAGGGACAGTGGAGGGAAGCAGGGACCATGTAAGAAGAGACCCTGGGCCTTGCTGTTGGCACACAATGGGACAACTGCACAAAGGGGCACACTAGCTCAGATTTGGTGGGCTGTGAGATGCATACCGTTTCAAGAATTGTGAAGAATACAACATTATAAATATAAATTACAATGGACAAAAAGTGAATATTTATTAAAATAAAAAAAAAGAAATTCCACCAATTACAAAATTTGAAAAGCTGACAAGACCACAAATGTGACAAAGTTCAGAAAAACAACATATTTTTATTAACTGCCTGATGATCTTGATGATACTTTTCTCCCTACCTTTTTTTCCCCTGCATATTTTCTGATTGTCTTCACCTGACAATGATCTTATAATTTTTTTCTATTGAGAAAATTGAAAGAGAATCAGTCTTTAACATGGTTGATTGAAATTTGTTCATTTTTTTATTACTAGTAATTAAACAAGCTTTTTTCAACCTTACAACTTACTCTAACAATGCCCTGCAAATGTTCATGACTCTCAAATTTCAGAAAACTAAACAAAACAAAAAAACCTCTATTATATTTTCTAGCTTAGTTGTTACAGAGACACTCAGAGTTTGTGGTACTATTATAGGTTTGTGCCCTACAAACATCAGGATTCTGATAAATTCAGTTTCCTGTAGTTTCATTAAAGAAAACAGCAACTCAATGAGTTCATAATTGCATACACTGATACCCTGAATTAGTATGTATATTCTTGACAGAATAGAATTTCCATTGTGACTAGACATCAATGGAACTAAATCCTCTAGTCACAATTCCACATGTCTGATGCTTGATAGAATTTTCCACATGCTTTTGGCTCCAACCATTTCAAAACCTGTCCTGTCACGGCTCACATCCCACTGGTGCTTGGTGCACTGGGACCCATTCATTCATAAGACAATCTCTGGCCCTGCACCTTCCTGACAAAATGCCATGTGAGTCAGCACATATTTCTGGAAGCCTTTCCTACTCTGGGACACCTTGCAATAACTCTACTAGACATCCCACTATGCACCAAATAAATTCATCTCCAACTCCACTTTCCCTCAATTGGATTCCAAAATGCCCAGGGCCCTCCACCCACACAAGAGGAATATTTTAGAGGGAAAGTCAGAGTAGAAAAGAGACTGTGGTCTTAAGTGATTGTAACTGAATTGTCTCACCTTGCAAATTTTATGTAAATGGGTAAGCCTATGAACCCATGGCTAGAACCCCCCCCAGGAGTCTTGAAAAAGGCCTTACAAGGAAAGGGTCTCCCATTTGGGCTTCGTTAGCTTTTAGGGTAAATTCTCAAAGCCCAGGCCTCTCAAAGGAATGTTTTGTTTTTCTAGGCTTATCTGTGATAGGGCAATACGAATCCATGCATAGGAATAGAAAAATTCTTGAAAATTAAAAAACTGTATATACTAATTAATTGTCAAGAGGTTGACAGACAAAGATCAATCTGCGTATGTGATGATTTTCCCTCTAAGCTTCAATCAGTTTTAAAGGGTGAATGAATCACCACAGCAGTTCCTTACCTAGTTAGAGACCCTTTTCCATTTCTTATTTAGTCTTTGCACAACACTACAAGGTGAGTGCTATTACGCCTATTTGACAAATACTGAAACTGAGGATCTTAGGGGCTTACGTAAGCTCATCCTGTTTGTAAATACCTTAATTAATTGTCCACCCACTAGTCTCTCTAGCAGGGCAACACTGCTAAGAGGGCTGTTTACCCTCCTTGAAATCCTGCATCATTGGTTCCTTCTGGCTATTTAGAAACAAAACAAAAAGAAACCCCACCTCACCCTTGCCCTCTGCCCCAGAGATTTCTTAGATTTTGTGACACTGAATTATGCTGATATTCTTTCTCTCTTTTTAAAACAGAGATGGGAAGGCTCTCCTTCGCTTGATCTTTAACCGTTGGATCTCAAGGTTCTGTCCTCGGTCTTCTTCTAGCCTGAAACGCTCTTCCTGCGTGACCTCACAAATTCTGCAGACTATAAAAACCATCTATATGTTGCTATCTCCCAAAATATACCTCTCCTTTAGACCTCTGTGATGCTCTGCAGCTATGTGTTCATATTTTTATGATGGTCTTTGCAGAATGGAAGATCTATGACATTTTCCAGATTGATATCCTGCCAGGTTCTTCTTAATCCACTCTACTCTTGTTAGCCTGACTTTCTTTAGTATCTTGTAGGGAGCTCCCTTCCAATTCAGATCTTCACGGGGTATTCCTTCTTTTAAAAAACACTTTTCCATACCTTCCTCGTTCACTTATCCTTGAAGTTTCCATTTAAATGCAACTTCTCCAAGAACATCATCTCTGACCTCTCCCCACCGACAGAGAGGGGAGCCACTCCCATGTTTTTCCCTAAGGGCCATCCTCTTCCTATGATTTTTGCCTGCAATGGTCAGAGCTCCAACTACAGTGGCTTAAACGCACAAAGGTTTATTCTCTCATGTAAAAGAAGTCAGCAAGGAAGTTTCTGGGGCTGACATGGTGGTTCTACAAAGTTACTAGAATCTTAACCTCCTCGTGCTCTCAAGGTTACTTCATAGTCCAGGATTGCTGCTGTAGCTCCAGCTGCTTCATTAGCCTTCTAGACAGGGAGGAAAGCTAAAAGGACCCCTCTTTTGGCTTATTCAGCTCAGAGGCTGGCTAGGATACTTGGTCTTTTAATTGGGTACAATGAAAGGGTTCTGTTTCTAAGGAAAATTGGGAAAATTTTATGCTGGGGTAGGCAACTGGCAGTCTGCCACATTTCTGTGTACATATCACAGCGTCCTTTCAAATTATCTGTTGAATTGTCTGAATCCCCCACTAAGCTGAAAGCTCCAAGGACGGGAATGTGTCTTATTCATTTTTCTGTCCCCAACACCTGGCACAGTGGCTGCCAACTAACAGGTCCTTAATAACAATTTAGCAAATAAATGAATTAGTTGTTGTGGGAAAACCATTATTGCTATTAAGCAAATTAGCATATTCTATAAGGCTCTAGGCAAAAAGAGACTTTCCACTTGGCAAAAAGGAGAAAGAGGAGGAGGGGCATGAATGGCCACACAATTACGTAATCATGTCAAATTAGATCTTGGTTTATAAAAGCAGGACATACTAAAAAAAAAAAAAAGACTTTTGTTGAGTGAGCTCAATAAAAGGGAAATGAATCTTCAGACATACCTTAAGTCATGTCTATTTATGGTGAAGACCAACAAAAGTAAATGGCAGAAGATACATTACGTACATTCTTGAACATTTATCACTGTTTGAAAACGTTAGCATTTCATTTTCAGCCAACGTTATCTCCTCTCTTGCTATCCTAAATAGTTCTAAATACTTTCTTGTGCTAATAGCTCATGAGTTCCTCAGGAGTTTTAAAAAGCATTTCTTTTCTTTCTCACTTATTTCTTCTCTTGACAACTTCTAACTAGTGCTCTGGTCAAGGACACAGAACAGTAAAATGTCTACCCTGTGGCTTCACTAAAGAACAAGTTCATAAGGCTTGGATGGGACGTCGGTCGCTTCAGGGAGCACCATCAACACTGTGTGCCCCTTCCTGCTAAGCCAGCTTCATGAGACTGAAAGCCCATGTCATGGGTTTAAGCCCCAGTCATAAAACCCAGCATTTAATATTCCTGTGAGAGCCTCACAGACTCCCAAGACTACATATTTACATGTTGACTTAATCATTGGATTAGCTCTTTTCAACAACAGAATTCCCCTTGCAACTTAAAGGCCCCCTCATGTCTAATAGTGCTCTCTTCAAAAAAACAAAAATTTCCTTAGGTGTTGCGAGTGCATGCTGCTGTGAAGGTTATCATCTCTTCATTCTAGAATGTGCTCTGCCCCATGATGAAATGGAGGAAACGGCTTTACTATCCACAGATCTTCCTTGGCTTATGATGGGGTTATGTCCTGACAAACCCGTCGTGCGTTGAAAACATCCTAAGTTGAAAATGCATTTAATATGCCTAACCTATGAACATCACGGCTTATTTTGACAGCCTAGCCTACGTTAAATGTGCTCAGAAGGCTTACATTAGCTGATAGTTGGATAAAATCATCTGACACAAAGCCTTTTTTATAATAAAGTGTTGAATATCTCATGTTATTTATTGAACCCTATACCGAAAGTGAAAAACAGAATGGTTGTATGGGTACGGAATGGTGGTACATATATTGGGTGTTTACCCTCGAGTGGCTGACTGGGAGCTGTGGTTGCCCCTGACCAGCTTTGGGAGAGAGGATTATACTGCATATCACTAGCCCGGAAAAAGATCAAACCTCAGAATTTGAAGTTCTTGTTCTACTGAATGCATATTGCTTTCACATCATAGTAAAGTCAAACTATGGTAAATCAGGGATCATCTGTGATTATTGATGATTTCCTGTGAGGTGTATCTTCCTAGCTAGACTCCAAATTCTTTAGAATCAGGATGGTGTTGCATGATTTTATCTGGTCTGGTAATAACATTGACTATATAGTCAATGTTCAATGACCACTTATGCTTTGAACCAAGGGTCGGAAAATGAGAATTATAAGTAAAGGTTAAAGGAAATGGAGCTTATGGTGAACATCTTAACATTTCTCTGCCCTCTGCATATATTTGAATGTGATATACATTCTTCCCCTTAACATCTTTCACCATTGGTTAAGCAAGCATCTTTGAAGTGCCCATCAACTCTCAGCATCGTACTTGGACAGTCTGGATTCACACCAGGATTGAGGCACTACCTCTGTCCTCCAGTGACCAGAATGTGTTCCCCTTTTAAGGCTCTGATTTCTCCTGCTAATTATAATCTCCTCAGTGTCTGTCTATCTCTCTCTCACACACACCCCCTTTATCTCTGCCTTCATTTGGACAGACATATATTCCTCACCTTGTTCATCTGGAAGACTATTAACACTTTGCTAAGCTCACTGAACTTCTCTATTCTCTAGATTATTCTTGTGATCACCCAGGTACAGCACTACAGCTACGTTGTAGGAAGTGTGAAAATATGGAAAAACACAATGGTGAAAGTAAAACAATCTATAAAGATGGGGAATATCTCTTTCTTGCTAAGAATTTTGTAATTCTGTTTCTTCCCTTCCATCATTTTTCCTTTCCTTCCTTCCTTTCTTTTCCTTTTTCCATTCCCTTCCTTTTCCCCTCTTTCTCCCTCATCTTTTTTTTGCGGGGGGGGGGGTGAAACTTGTTTTTATGATTAGTGCTTTTTAAAATAGGGATGTTCGGGGTCACCTGGGTGGCTCAGTCGGTTAAGCGTCTGACTCTTGGTTTCAGCTCAGGTCATGATCTCAGGGTTGTGGGATCGAGCCCCACATTGGGTTCCACACTCAGTGTGGAGTCTGCTTGAGATTCTCTCTTCCTCTGCCCCTCCCCGCTGCTCACACGTGCACATGCACACTCTCTCTCTAAAATAAATAAATAAAATCTTAAAATAGGGATGTTCAATTAAATCAATATTGTTTTATAAGATCTTTGTACATATATGTCAAGGATATAATATTTTCTCTTATATTTATGACATAGACTACACATTCACTATATTACTTAATTTTATATTTATTTTAATGTAAACTATTAAACACTTTTTATGAAATCAAAATAATCATCTTTTTACTTGAAAAATTCTTTGTATTATGCTTAGAAATTTATATTTACTCAAGATCAGATAAATAATTGCATAGTGTTCTATAGTTTCTTTCATCTCTTAAATTGTTAGAGTAAATCAATTTGGAATTTACATTGCTACTGGGATGAATCTAATTTAATTCCAGATGGCTAGCCATTTTCTCTAATACCATTATTTTCTCACAGATTTGAGAAACTACCTTTAATATCTGGTGTTCTGGACTTCGAATCTGTTACATTGGTATTTTTATGCCACATCACACTGGCTTTATTGAGTATAACTGATATACAAAACACTGTACATATTTACAGCATACAATTTGATTAATTTTGACATACATATGTAGAGGTGAAACCATCATCACGAACAAGGTAATAAACATATCCATCACTTCCAAAAGTGTCCTCCTGTCCCTTAGTAATCCATCCCACCCTCTGTCTCCAGGCAATAACTGAGTAAGCTTTCTATATAGATTAGTTTGCATTTTGTAGATTAGTTTGCATTTTGTAGACTTTTATATAAATGAATTACACAGTAAAACTTTTTTTTGGTCTGGCTTCTGTCACTGAGCATATTTTGTACCATCCATGTGGTAGCATGTGTCGATTTAATTCCTTTTTATTACTGAGTACTATTCTATGGTATGTACATGCCACAATTTATTTATACATTCATCTGTTGATGGACATTTGGGTTGCTCCTAATTTTTGACTATCACGAAGAAAACTGTTTATGAATATTTATGTACAACTCTTTGTGAATGGATGTGTGCTTTCATTTCTCTTGAGTAAATACTTAAGAGGTGAATGGCTGGTTAAATAGGAGATGTACTTTTAACTTATTATGCAGGCTGCTAAAATGTTGTCCAAGGTGGTTGTACCATTTCACATTCCTGCCAGCAGTGTATGAGAGTTCCAGTTCCTCTTTATCCTTTCTAACACTTGCTCTAGTCATTCTTTCTAATTTTAGACATTCTGACAGGTATTTATGACAATCTCATTCTGATTTTAATTTTAGTTTCCCTAATCTCTAGTGCTGTTTGACATATTTTTATTGGTTATCTGTGTGTCTTAGATGAAGGTATATGTTCAAATATTTTGCCTATTTTTTGTTGGGCTGTTTGTTTTCTTTTTATTAATTATTATAACTACATTATTACTTTATTATAATAAATTATCACAATTATCAAATTAGATTATAACTATAAAACTTTATAGCTTTATAATTATAAGCTTATTATAGTTTTATTACATAAGATTATTAAATTTAAAATCATTTTATTTAGTTGATTTCTTTTTTCTTTTTTTATATTATGTTCAGTTAGCCAACATATAGTACATCATTAATTTTTGATGTAGTATTCAACGATTCATTAGTTGTGTATAACACCCAGTGCTCATCACAACACGTGCCCTTCTTAGTTGATTTCTTAACTGTTATTTTTAAAATGATAAGTACAAAATTAGTATAGTTTTACCATTATAATTATTATCAATGACTGGTAGTTTGGATTTTGGTGTTTTTTTGTTTTTCTCATTTTTAATTTTAAAGATGTATTTATTTATTTGGGAGAGAGAGAGAGCACACAAGCAGGGGGAGGGGCAGAGGGAGAGGAAGACAAGCAGACTCCCTGATGAGACAGGAGCCTAATCAGGGCTCTATCCCAGCACCTTGAGGTCATAACATGAGCTGAAATCAAGAGTCAGATGCTTAACCAACTGAGCCACCCAGGCGCCCAGGTAGTTTGGATTTTTAAATCTATTTCATTGACCTACTTTGTGTTATGTCAGGCTGTTTTAATTTTTTGTGGCTTTGTATTATTTTGTCATAAATAGCACTGTAACTTTTTATTATTCATAATTATCATTTTTTTGGTGGGAGGAAGGCTAGGCTATTCTCATCTGTTTGTTCCAGAAATTTGAAAAACTTTAAGAAACTCACTTTTTTAAAAATCAGAATTGAGTTATATTTTTTATAATTTTAGAAGAAATAAGATCTTTACAATATTAGGTATTCTTGTCCGTTAAATTGGCTCCTTTCTTCATAAGTTCAGTACTTTGGATTTATTGAATTTCCTGCCCATTTCTTCTTAACCTAGAAAACTTCGAGACTTTAAAACTTTGGACCTTTAACTCTAGATCTTTCCCTTAACTTGTCCAATATCAGTCAACCAGAATCACACATAGATCGAAACTGGAAGACACTGTATATTATCCTGTCCAATATCTGTACTGATCTATGAGAGAAAATAAAGCCTAAAGAGCTGAAGTACTACCTTAAAGTTTAGAGTATGTTAATAGCAGTCTCAAGAGTGGCCCCTTACTATTATTTAGTGTCCCTTCTGTTACATCACTGTATCTCTCATTTCCTATTATTTCCCAAAATGGCCCTCTACTTTAGTGAGGCTGGTGTCCTCAACATGCATTGCATGCCCCAAGTTCACTCTGGTGAAAATACCACCTTCTCATGAGTCATCGTATATGTGAGGGCAGTTTACTTGCCCAGGGTCAGGGTAACAAGACACAGCAGCTCATGGAAATGTCAAGAGGATGTTGCCTAGTGATAATGAGTTATGGGCTTCCTGGCTTGGGTGGGTTGAGAGTGGAGACCCCTCTGATGGAGTGATAGAAACTTTAAGGCACATCCTTAAGCTGCTCCTGCCGTAGAGTGGAATTATAAGATGTAAAGTGAGTTTCTTTATTATCTTATAAAAGATTTTTAAAGAAATTGAGACAATCACAAAGGGGAGAGTGCAGGATTTTTGGAATGACTAAACATGATTCATTTAGTAAAGTGGATCTTAACCTTTTATGGGTCAAAGTACCCTTGGAGCATCTGATTAAAAAAATCCAATCCTCTTTCCATGAAAAAGCACACACATTTCATACAATAGCAGGGTTTATGGATCCTGTGAAAGCTATGTATGGGTTTCACAAGACCTGCCATAAGCCCATCCAGGGTTTCACGGACTTAGGAATTCAGAATTCTTTGAAGGAGAAGTAAGTAGTCTGCCTACGATAATAGCTTACAAAGGAAGGGAAGAGAGAACAAACAGATTATGTGTATGTATGTGGGAATATGGAGACAGGGAGTCTAATCTGTGTCATGTAAATCAATATGAAATGTCTCTGAAAAACTGAAGTGCATTTCCCTATATCAAAAGAGAAACTTTTTTTAGATTCCTGGAAGCAGCCCGGAGGACGTCAATATACTAATAGTAAACACGAGACCAAGAAAGGGGAGGCGGGAACTGAGACAGTAAGAGGTTAAACATTCTCTTTGAACACAAACAATGACCTGATAAATATTTACTGAGTATCTGCTATGGAAAAGGCACAGTGCTGAGTGGTGGGGACACAGGGCTTATCTAGAGAGACGTCATTGTCTTTTAGGAATCAATACGTAATAAAATCACAAAGGCTCTAATATTTATAATGTATTATATTAGTTATTATAAAAAGAATAATAATACATCATGTATAATATTATTGTTTCTTATATTACAGATGAGGAAAAAGTGGCCTAGAAAGGTAAATAGTCTTACATAGAGATTAGAATCCAAGTCTCCTGATCGGACTTTTAATGAGCACCTACTGTGTGCCAGGCCCAGTGCTAGATAGTGTTCAAGTAAATTTTCAGTCTCTTACAGAAATTTCACATCTTCGTTAGCTAAATGTAAACAGGTATTCTTGTACCTTTCCGACTTTCTAACTAGAAGTGGGACTTTGTTCTTTGTGAAGAAGACAAGTCATTATTTATTTGGCTAAGAAGAGAAGAATTGTTTTCCAAATGTTCCCGATTGGAATTATGAACTTATAGAGAAAGGATTTGTGTGCAGCTCATGATTCCGAAAAACAAAAGTCATCAACACTTTGGAGGTTTGGAAGAAGAGAAAGAGTACGTTCGGATCTAATGATTCAAAGTTCAAGTAAAGAACATATTCTGCTGCATTCTTACAGTTGATTGTTCTCTGTTGGTTTGTGGCAGTGTTTACCTTTTGTTTCTTCTGTAACCACAAGGCAGGATTGAGAAAGAAGATATGATGGTGCGCAGGGACCACTTAAGGTACATTTTGAAATCCTTTAAAAGTGGGTCTCCCCCGAGGAAGGGAAGAGATCCAGGACTGCTACTGCCCACACCCTCCATTCTTCTCTGCTGCAGTGCTTCCTCCCATTTCCTCCAAACCCTGGAGGAAGAAGATTTGTTCATTCAAGTATACTCCTACAGAAAAGAGGAGGATATCTGCTTATCACATCCATTTTGAAATCAAATGTGCATCTTGACAACCACAATCCTGTCACTACAAGTAGTCGGATCACAGGAAGGCAGAGAATCAGAAAGAAGAAAGCTAAGGAGGAAAGCCAACCCAGGCTCAGCAGCCCTGACAGAGCTGGTGGCCAGCAGCCCATCCTGGAGTCAGTTTAGGGCTCAAGAAAGACCACTAATTAGGGCTTTGTGTGAGACTGGCAGCTGGTCACCTCCAGGGCTTATCTGTCTATTCCTTTGCTACCTCCAAATGCTGCCCACTTTGCAGCTCCAAATGAGCCCACTTTGCTCGTACAACCCTCTCATCCTATGTACCTGGTGGCAAAGCTAGGATCTCTCATTCTCATATTTTTATATACCTTGTCCTACCCCTCACTTTTCACTCTGGTTATCTAGACATATTCTGTGAAGTTTCTAAAATAATTGTGAAGAGACATAAAGAGATGATAAGGAACTCTCCTTTATGTTTACCACATATGTGGTACTTCAAATCCTCCCCACGGTATGCCAGTTCTCTTATTTATTGTCCATTTCTTGTCTGTCTGTACAAACAGTGCCCTGTTATGAATCTGGAATTCCTAATATCAGAATCTGGAGAATGATTTTGGTAAGGAAACTCAGTCATAAGTATAATGATTTTCCATAAGGATAGATCACTCGGGGGCAGGTGAGAAACTTGCATATCCATGTGGTCTACCAAGCTATATCTTATACCTAGAGATGCAGATCCATTAAAAAGCAAAACATGTAAGTGAATCAGTGGGATGTTAATTCACAACATACCTTTAAAATATGTAGGAACATGGGCTAAGGCATCTTGATTATGTAGTCCTTAATACAATAGATGAACTCAGCGAGCCAATGGCTATTTTTTAACTGGTTTGCAAGAGGCAGTCCTACTTAGAGGTTAATTCAGAACAGAGGAGGCCAATAGCTTCAATGCTTACTTCATTCACTCACAAACTTCTTTATCCAACACAGAGATATTATTTAACACCTACTAAGTGCACTCTGTTGGGATACAAAGATGCATACCATTTGGACCTTAGTTTAAAAGTATGGTGGCCTCTTTTGAATCATTATTTTTCCATTCCAAATCTTCCCAAATTAATCATCTTTGGAAAATGGAAGTAATAAACGCATGGACCCAATTTGTCTAAAATGAAACTTGAAATAGTTGTTTTGCCCTGGATGCACGTTCCCATAAAAGATGTTATAGATAGTGGTTGTGTCTCAATATAAAATTAACACAGAAACCTATTTCACCTATTATATGGCCAAAATCTACACATATATCATATTATAGCAAAAAATGATATTGATATTATAGTTAGAACTTCAAAACACACTATAAAATTTAAGTAACTGGCTATAAGATATTTTTCTTTTTGTTTTCTGAGTATAAATGTAATTCATTGTGATTTTAGAGTATATAAAATATCTAAAAAACAGAAAAAAATCATCATGCACAATGGAGAAAGATCTGTTAATATTTTTACTGAAAAGTAAATCTATTTGAGATTTTGCTCCAGAGGGACGAAAAAGTGAAGGAAAATATCTGAGTAGACCCTAAAGCAAGTTCAAAAGAGCGATGGCCTTGGTTTCTTTGTGCCACTTAAAAACACTTCCTACACTATCCAGACACTTCAATTGTAACAAATTTTATGTTATAGTCAAGAGGGAAGGAAAAAGGAATAGACCAGAAAGTGCTTTGAGAAAAGATTTTCCTGAAATAACCAGGAAATAGATAGAAGTGAGTTGAAAACCAAAACCAAAACAAGACCCACAAACAAACAAACAGAAGGGGCTCAAAGAGGATGTATAGGCAGGTATGAGAAGGAATGATTCTTGGAGCTGGGATGAGCTATCTAGTGATGATTAAAAGGAAAAAGGAAAAACAATAAAAAAAAAAATTAAAAAAAAAAAATTAAAAAAAAAAAATTTAAAAAAAAAATAAATAAATAAAAGGAAAAAGGAAAAGTAAATGTGAAAGCCACTCAGCTTCTGGAATTAACTGGCAAAATGTGGGATCTACAGGATTCCAATCCATTCCTGGGTGGCATCTTGAATGCCAAACAACTTGGTTAAAGGCCGATGAGAGAAAGAGGAGCATACATCAATGCAGCTCTCAGTTTAGGTGTTATCCTGAAAAGCCAAATGCATATGTGTAAGAATGCCCACGGCCTCTCTTTGAGAAGGCCTTCCTATATTCATGCTTGTTGAGTTTCAAGTTTCTTTGTTCTCTGAGAAAGCAACATTTTAAAAACAACTTTGTAGTCAGGACCACTCGAGACTCATTAATTCCACCCATTACCCTTATCACCCTCCCAGCATAAAATCTTGCAAATCTTATTTTGTCTAACCTTCCTCAATTTATTTAATGCAGAACATTAAACCATTTTTTGTTTATTAAAAATCTTGGCTGTAGTCTTTGTGCTTTAAAAGGACATGGAAAAACAACAAGTACATCAAACTAAAGAGGGTTTCAGTTGCATGAATTTACAATGATCTCATTACCATGGGAGGTGTCAAGGAAAAGAGCTCAGGAATCTGGGCTGCCTGAATTCATTTGTTATAGGAGGTGCATGTGAATTGACAATGAACTTCTATTAATATGTATTGAAAAATTGGGGCACTTGGGGATCATCTTCGAGACCCTGCAGGGTTCCTGTCACTAATGAGCTTACTGTCAAAACAGGGAGTTTCAGAAAGATAAGCACATCTAAATTAACACTGAGTTATAGATAGATCATTCATTTATTGGCAGGGGGAAAGTTTGTCATGGATTGAGCTATATATGATGTCCCCCCTCCCAGAGTTGCCCCCTAATGTTTGCTTGAAGGAAGAGATGCCTTTTGAAAAACTTTTATTTCCATCCAAGGGCTCTAGTGAACTGGCTATCTAGCTGTAGCTATTACCCAAAACATTTCTGGACTCACACATAACAGATGTAACAGTACTTTGTTCAGGACAATCGGATGAAAAGGAAGGAATGAAATATAAAACAAGGAGGGAGATTTTAGTTTTTCATGTCATATATATACTTCCATACTGTTTGAGTTTGCCAGGTCAATATGTTATTTTCAATTTAATTCTAACTTAAATGTAAAAACACTCATGTATTGTGCTGTAGTGAGAATATGAAGTAGTTGGGCCCCTGTGCTTGCTTGAGGAGGGGTCCCATTAGGACCCTGACTCTACCTACCCATGTTAGGAATAGTAGAGGCACTCAAACTAATTGTTTTGAGCAGTAGCTATGGCAGTTTGGATTTTCCTCATATGCTTGGGACCTCAAAACCATTGAAACAGGACATCTATGGGGCCACCACTCACTTATGAAGCACTCAATATCAAGTTGAAAAAGATGGAGTCCTCTTTGGACAAATTTGCATGGCTAGCTTCCAGGCTATAAGAATCATGTCTTTCTTCAACAGGCGCTTCTCCATAATGAAAGGAATATAATCTAACTATTCCTTCAAAGCATAAAGTGCATGCACCACCCCAGAGCAAAGAAAACATTTATACCCATAACTAAATGGTTGTTTCCTGCCTTTAGTCAGAATACAGATGGCTCTGGACTTTCATTAACATGGATGGGCCAGAGTTAATGTGTATGTTGCCCGCAGAGGAAATAATGGAGAGGCCAAATCTTAGGCTTGGCCCATTAAGTACATACCTACTAGACTACTGACATTTTTTGTGAGCTAGCTCCTTATATATGAAACTACATTAGAAGGGTATCGTCTGGCCGACCTACAGCAGAAACAGGTTCTCATCGAGTTTGCTCTTCTAAATCAGCAGGTCTCACCCTCTCCTGAGCAGCAGAATATATAATACACGCATTGTCTAATAAACTTAAATGTCCACTAAATTAATTTCTAACAACAAAGTGGCTTTTATATTTTGAATTACCAGACGAAATCTGTCATGTTTACTACAGCCCCAAGATGTGTCTTTTTCCTAATATAATTTTAAAGTGCACAGAACTGTGTTGCCTTGATATGAAGGAAGTGCCCCACACACTTGCCACTTCCAAGAACCCAAAAAGGGGTACATTTAAAGTGGAAGTAAGGACATCTGCCTAAGTTCCACCCTCCTATATTTTGAAGAAGAGCCCTCGGATATACATTTTTAAATGCCATTAGTTATCTGGATGTTTTTTTCAGGCTTTAGATACTCAGCTACTTTGTGTTAAAGGGATTCCTAGATAGAACAGGGGCCTTTCCCTAAAGGTCACCACCATCAGGTAGTTATCTATGTGGGAAGACTGGGCATTTTTTTTTTTTTTAATTTAAACAACAGAAATTTATTTTCTCACTATTTGGGTGGGAATTCCAAGATCAAAGTGCCAGCCAATTCATTTCCTGGTGAGGGCGCTCTTCTTGGACTGCAGATGGCCAAATTCTATGATCTCACGTGAGCTTCCCTCAGTGCAAATGTGTAGAGGCCAAAAGAGGTCTCTCTTCTTGCCCTGATAAAGCCGTTAATTCCATCACGAGGGCCCTACTCTCAGGGTCTCATCTAACCCAACCTCCTCTCAAAGGCCCCGTCCCCAAATACTAGCACATTAGGGCTTCAACGTATACATGGGGGGAGGGAACAAATTTTCAGTCCATAATAGAGAGTTCCTACTAAATAGCTCTCCCAGAAATCTGTAATATGGCAGGCTGCTTGTGGAGATTTCTGGGCCTTTGGTTCCAGGCATCATTATTTCCTTCTTGAAGACCCAGCAAATATTATGCATTGTTTTGGACTTTCCTGTATACATGGCAGAGACCCAGAGAAAGTGAGTAACTCCAAGACTGAGCATGTTTTGAGCCACAATTTCATATATTGCAGATGTCCTCTAATGGGTCCTTCTGACCAGGACTGATTTGTTTAAATCACATTTTATAGAATCCGATGACATTGAAAAAGTGGACTCAGAACAGTGTGGATGTTTGACGTAGCATAAAATGACCGTTGAACTTTCCGACAAACAATTTCTTATATACACACAAGTAAAGTCTAAACAATTTTTCTAATAAAGCAGAAATCTGTACATCTCTGGCAAGCAAGTTTTTCATGGGATGGCTAAAGATTTCTCATAAATCCTCTGATTCGTTACGATGAAGCATCAGGTAATAAAAACAGATTCACCACTACCACCTCCCCTTTTACTTGAGGCCGACATAAGCTGCAAGGTTATTGCTCTGCAAATCCGCATGTTAGGTCATCAGGGCTGTGTGTATGTCATGAGTAAATGGACGCTAAACGTTTCTAAAGTTCATAGCAGGGAAGACCATTAACAAATGCATAAACAAAAATAGAGTGCTTTTGAAATTTCTGTGATGAAAGGCAAACATTTGCTAGTATATGTAAGGCTCTATACTAGGTTTCTAAATTTGAAGATGTAAAAATATTGACTAAGCCTGGCCCTGAACTTCACATATGATTAGAAAATGAAACTGTGATATTATTCTCTAGTAAGCATCAATGAGCACAAAGAAGCTTTAACAAGTTAGATTAAATATATAAAATAAGAGCTGACAATAGATTGAACCAAATACGAATTATATACCTTTCTTTTCTTTGAGGCATTTTCTGAGGTTTTTCCTGGGAAGATATATTTACAGACAGCCCAAGCAAGCTGTTGAAATAGTTTTAAAGCCCTTTGTGACGGACTCTTCGGCATAAGGCAGTCTAAATGGTTGACTGAACCTTTTCTCTGCAGAACAGATTATTTTGTCATTGTAAATCCATCATGCCTATCCACAACCTCAAAATGGTGGGGGGCGTTCCAGAAACACATCCAGAAAACAACTAATTTTTTTTGTGCAAGTGAAATGCTTACAGAAGACTTAGAACAGTGCCCGGCCCAACATCAACAGTCAACAAATTGTAGCTCTTGTGATGACTAGTCTTGCTTTCATTTTTAGGATCTGATATTCAATCTGTGGTATTCTGGGAAACCAGATATGTTTATTAAAATTGCATATAATAGGGGCGCCTGGGTGGCTCAGTTGGTTGAGCGACTGCCTTCGGCTCAGGTCATGATCCTGGAGTCCCTGGATCGAGTCCCGCATCGGGCTCCCTGCTCAGCAGGGTGTCTGCTTCTCCCTCTGACCCTCCCTCCTCTCATGCTCTCTCTCTCTGTCTCATTCTCTCTCTCAAATAAATAAATAAAATCTTTAAAAAAAAAATTGCATATAATAGAACATGAACTTTCTTAGAGCTGTTTTGGCTGCATCAAAGCATTTTTACTTAACTTAGAGATTTTTTTTTTATTGTGGTAAGAACATTTAACATGAGATCTACCCCCTTAACAAGTTTTGAACATACAGTAGTACAGTGTTGTTAACTATAGACACAGTGCTGCACATCACATCTCTAGAACTTACTCATCTTGCAGACCTGAAACTTTGTACTTATTGAATAGCAGCTCCCCATTTTCCCTTGCCCCCAGCCCCTGGCAACTCTCATTCTACTCTGTGCTTCTATAAATTTAACTATTTTAGATACCTCACATAAGTGGCATTATGCAGTATTTGTCTTTCTGTGACTGGCTTATTTCACTTAGCATAATGTCTACAGGGCTATCCACATTGTCACAAATGGCTGGATTTCATTCTTTTCTAAGGCTGCAAGATATTCCATTGTATGCATATACCACATTTTCTTTATCTGCTCATCTGTTGATGGAGATTGAGTTTGCTTCCATATCTTGGCTATTGTGAATAATGCTGCAATAAACATGGGAGTACAAATATCTCTTCAAGACCCTGACTGCTATTCTTTTGGGTAAACACTCAGAAGTGAGATTGCTAAATGTTATGGTAGTTCTATTTTTAATTTTTTTGAGGAACTTCCATACTCTTTTCCATAATGGCTGCACAAATTTACATTCCTATCCACCATTTTACATTCCCACCAACAGTGTACATTAGTTCCAATTTCTCTTCCTCCTTGTCAGCACTTTTTTCCTTTTCTGGATAACATCCATCCTAACAGGTGTGAAGTGATACTTCATTGAGGCTTTGATTTGCATTTCCCAGTGTTGAGCAGCTTTTCATGTACCTGTTGGCCATTTGCCTGTCTTCTTTAGAGAAATTTCTATTAAAGTCCTTTGCCTATTTTTAAATCTGGCTATTTTTTGTTTTGTTTTATTTTTTGTTTGTTTGCTGATTTTGCTATTGAGTTGTAGGAATTCCCTCTATATTTTGGATATTAATTCTTTATCAGATATATGGTTTGCAGTTTCTCCCATTCTGTTAACTTGGAGATGTTTGGCTCTTCCCCAGAGTGTGCAAATTTCTGGATACCTAACCCATAAAAAAATCCATATGTGAATATGAACTCAAGCTACCTGGAGATGGACTTGACTGAAATAAACTTTGATATCATTAGTAAACAAAACACACAAAAAACACACACAAAAAACAAAAAACAAAAATGAAGAAGAGGATTATGAGAAAATAAATGGCATTAGAAATTGCAAAGCAGACATCCATATAGGACACATTCTCTTTTAGTATTAGATATTTTAAAATTGATACACAAATTAGCATTTTACACATTGGTTCAAATAGGCCCTTACTTTTACCTAGTATAAATTACTTTCACTGGAATCGTATGTATTACTAAGGCACTTCTTCAAAAATATTTTGTAATAGTTTATTCACTAATTCAGAAATACTTTTACATTTGTACTTTGGAAGTCATCACATTCCTTTAAAAATGTCTCCACCTCTCCTTTATCTATTTCCTAACATTGCAATCTGGTTTCCCTTAAAAACTGAGATGATAGCATGTCTATCACCACCCGAGAAAGGCCACAGACAATAAACGCATGAGCTCAGCCAACTCCCCCAGCCTATGACTGTGTGGTTTGGGCAATCAGGCAGGAGTGAAGGAAGCTCTAATTGCATTGCTACTCTTTTGGTTTTATCCTCAGGCCTCACAGACCACAGGATATGTAGAACCTTAAACTTGCCTCAGAAATCTAAGATTTTGATCACCCAGATGGCCAAAGACCTCATTCCTATGACCTTACATTCTATGTAGACCCGGCGGATGACATAATGCGGGTTTCATCCATAAGCTGACTGGTGTCTCACTTTTCCAGAGTGAATAACTACTCTCTCCCCTCTGCCAAAGGATGCGAGTTTTCCAGATGCCTGACAGATGAATGGGTTTTAGAAAATACTTTGATTTCTATGAAAGAAACATGTTCTAGAAATACAAAGTGGAATAGAACCTTTTAACACATGACTCATTCTTAGAGACTTGTCTAGAATTCAGGTTTCTTCTTGCTCTGTGGAAGAAAACAAATGTATAGAGAGGAAGCTGGGCTTAAGACAGGAAGTCTATAGATCTGTAGGCAATGGTTTCAGAGAGACATGTAAAATGTAGACACCCTGAGATGAACAATCTGAGCTGAATCTATCATGTTTGGGGATTGTCTAGGGGCTGGCAAACTTTTTCTGTAAAAGGCTAAACAGTCAATATTTTGGGCTTTGCCGGCCATATGGCCTCGGTTGCAACTATTCAACTAGGCTGTTGTAACACAATAGCAGCAGTAGATGGAATATAAAAGAATGAGCATGGCTCCGTTCTAATAATACTTTATTTATAAAAGCACGCAGCAGGCCAGATTTGGCCCATTGGCTGTAATTGGCTGACCCCAAGTAGAGCAGAATAATTACAGGGCATAGGGTCTAAGAGATTGAGTTAGATTCCCAGCTCTGATATTCTCTAAATGACCTTGGCATGTTCTTAAAATTCTCTGGGCCTCTCATTCTTTGGGATAAGGAGATAACCCCCAATTCGGGGGGGGGAGGTTGTGATGAAGATTACACGAGATAATGAATGAATGCAAAGTGACAGCTGGACTTGTTGGCTAGCACATCCAGCCAACTTGTATGGTATACCTAAGTTCCTTGAACTAATTCCATTTCTGCTTCCTTGGGACTTCCTTCACCAGAAGGAAGTATATCTTAGAACCAGTTTTATAGCACTCCATAGCAACACCAAAATCAAGTAGGTTACCAAAGGGATATAGGCAAAAATGGTACTTCTATAAGACAGTCATGAAGAGATGAGACACTGAACGAGGCTTTTGTTCTCCAGGATTTGACAGATACTGAAAGTCCTAATACTTCTCAGTTTCAGAATGGTTGAATTAGGGAAGAATTGCCTCTTGTCATTCAGCCTCCATAAGCTGACCACAGCCCAAGGTAGGGCAGAAGGTGCGTGTGTGTGCATGCACGTGCATGTGCATGTCTAAGTGCACGCATGTGTATTGTTTAAACGTTGCACGGGATGAAATAATATGGCATGGACATTTTATTAAATGACAATCTACGAGCACTGTGCATCAGTGCTATGTTTTCCCATTCCTGTCACTCATATATCTAGTTCTATGGCAGAAGTCCTAGAACCACCACCATCTGACCGCAGAGGGAAAGGAACAAGTCAAGCTCTTTGGAAATCATTTCTGCCTGACTTCAAAAAGCCACTCCCTCAGAGCTCACCAAGCAAATTTTTTGATAACATGATCCTTATTGAGATTATAACCTATAGGTTGTAAAGAATAGAAATGATAAATAAAACCTTTCTCATATCGTGTAGTTTTTATCTCCAAGCTTATACACAATGTTTCATTCAGCCTCCCATGATGGGATGAGGAGGACAGTAGGACAACTCCAGAGTCAGTCTGCCTGGGTTGGAATCTTTCCTTCACTACTGGCTGGAACCACAGGTAAATTACTAAACCTCATTTTCCTTGTCTAGGAAATGCCCATTTCATAAATCGGTTGTGAAGATTAAATTGCATAATGCACATAAAGCTTTTAGCACAGTGTCTAACACATGGAAAGTCCTCCTCAATATCAGTTACAGTCATTGCTAACATCCCCATTTAACAGACATAAACCACAAAACACTAAGAGTTCTGTGACTTCCTGGATGTTTGCCTGGCAAGGTCCTGATCGGATCAGAGCTTGCACGACACGAGAACTTCTTTCACGTGTGGTCTAGCCCACTTCATTACCTTTTGAAGTCTACACCCTATTTGCCTTGATGAAGATGCTTGTTCTCACTGGTTCTTAACTCCACTTGGAGAAGTCAGAGAGGTAAAGTTAGCACTTGGGGCTGAGGGATGAGGAGAGGAAATGATGAATCAGGGTTGCATGGTTACTGTCAGAATAACTATTTGAACTGTTTTTGTCCTTTTTAACAGTAGGCAACCAGGACGCACATTCAACTCTCCTTTGGCTTTCAGACTTGACAAATCCAGGCAGGGCAGGAGAACAGAGCCCATGGAAATAATTGCAAGGGGGAAAAGAAGGCTTCTGTTCTCTTTGAACCACCATGACTCCACAAAATGACAGTCAGTTTGGCTGCCACCTCTCTGTGCCAGTGACTCAAAGTAGTGGTGGATTTGACTTTTTCATCTATTTTCTCAGAGATCTAGTCCTTATCTTGGTTCTCCCTTCCTTGGTGGATCTGAGCTCTGAACTCCCCCTTGAAGTTCCCTTGGAGGACTCCAGCTCCCAAGGGCTCACTAGGGACTTGAAGTCAAATGCGGCAACTGGGATGAGCTGCTAAATGCTGGAGACGCTAATAAGCTTACAAATGAACATCCTCCAGAGTGTGGAGTGGGCACCCGGGCATGTTTGTACTTATCAAAGTATAATTTCACCAGGTGATAAAGATTTCATTGAAGGATGACAGCAACTGTCTATTTATAAAGTGCCTCTGCATTCAAGGGTCGAAACATGTCTCATAAAATATCAGTCTTTTTTTTCTGTTTTACTGAAGAGTTTGGGGCTTGCTGAGATAGAAAATTTTCCAAGGTCTCCTAAAATCAGTACCAGAGAGGAGGGTCCCAGTTGTTGGAGAAAAGAATCCAGTGAAATCCACCTGACTGCTTGATTTTCTACCATTCTCTTAGTGTGCACATAAATATTTCAAAGGCTCTTTCGTGATGAGCACAGATGCCTAGCACTGACCAAGCAAATTGCATTGCAGACTATTCCATGGTTTATGGCATCCATCAAGTTAAGATTGTAGAGCTACCCATCTCACCCAAAATAAGGAATGTAGGAAAAGTTACATAAAGGAGAACGGTGCCAGGCTACCACCTTTGTACCCATTTTCAACAAAAATGAAAAAGACAACATGATTAATGTCCGGAAGGTAACAACATCATATATTTGAGTCTAAGGCAAAGATATTATGAACTCTTTCAAGCGGTATTCCTTTCCCCATATTCCTCCCTGCCCTTGTCCACTTCACTCCCCCTCTCCTCCCTTCTTTTCTAAAAGAGAGTATCCGCTGCATGGTAGCTCATGTTAAAGGGATAGAATAAGTGAGAATAATTCTAATGAGGTGTACACGTGTCCTAAAATTTCAAATGACACATTTGCTGCCTTATGGCAAACAGTGAGGAATCTTTACATTTCAGGGACTGTGTATTACAAACCTATTAGGAACAAATCAGGTTATGTGTTAAAAAGTAATAATAAAGCATAGTACTGAGCACTAGGAGATGAGTGCTCTAAATCTGGTCATAGCAGTAACTAGAACCGTGACCCCAGGTGAAGCATTTCAATCTCCTCTGTTAAGTCTTCTTATTTCTGAGATGATGAATGACCTCCGTGATGCCTATAGATCTTTTCAGCTTGACACTGTCACAAGAAAATCGACTTCATAGACTGCATGGGTCTGCAGGCTTGGCCCTTAGTGCTGCTATCCTGTGGGTGATGTGTCTTTTTGAGAGTTCAGGCTTCCTTTCCTTTTACTGTAGCAATTTTTTTTTTCTTTGCAATAATCCCCTTTGTTTCTTCAACAACTCGGGGTCCTTCTCTCAATCAGAATTTGATTTCTGGGAAGGGACAGAACTAATCAATTCCATGTTAGTGTGAAGTTGTGTGCATGTGGTCCTTATTCAAAGGCATGGGAACCTTCAGTCTGAAATCGGCCAGAGTCGTGTGACTTCTCCCTCTAGAAAAGATCACCGTCAAGACCTGTCAGTCCGCAAGGTAAGCACTTTAGTTTGGCTGGCATCATCCCTTCCCTGGACACTGCCACAGACCCACAATAGTTCTCCCTGCCACCACACTTGGTCACACCACAGCCCTGGTGCTCTTTAAAGCATCCATTCGGATGCTGTAAGCCCCCTTCTGAAATCCTTCCTATGACTTCCCATTGTCCTTAGAACAACATCTCAACTCCTTCAGAATTTGACCATGGCACCTTGCTTATCTCTTCAATGTCTTCCCTCTGTTCCTTGCACCACAAAGACATTTTTTATTTAATTTTTTAGAACACACTAGGCTCATTCTTACCTCAGGGACTTTTCACTTTTTTTTCCCTCTACTTAGATCTCTCCTTTGCCCTCATCCTCAGGTCTGCCTGAGAGGGTTTCCAAGAGCCTCCATAGAGAACCCCTCGACCGGACCTGGCTAGTCTCTCTCTGCCCCATTGCCGCTTTGTTTGCTCTCACTAATCACTGCTTTAAATTATCCTATTTATTGTTGATTATCTGCTCCATTCACTAGAATATAAGTGCAAAGACCTTGCCTCTCTTCACCATCACTCTATTTCTGGTGCATACGTAAGTGCCCAGTACGAAGTGTACCTTCGATAAATGTGTGATAAAAGATGAAGGAAGTGAATAATGGAAGAACAAAAAAGAAAAAAAAAGATAAGAAGTTTTGTTAGTTTGGATTAAATGAAGAAAGTACTCTGGATTTCTCTCTGGAGATCTCTCCAAAATGTGGGCTATTGATCAGCTTCTTAGGCAAGCCATGGCAAGCCATGGGGCCACTTACTTTATACTTGGTGATGGCATCATTTGGGTACAGTTGCAGGTGAGAGAGACAAAGAGACAGAGAGAATGTGAGTGTGGGGTTGGGGGCGGGGAGGGAGGGGGGCCGGGCAGATGTCAGCACTGTCCTTGTCTTCCCGGCAGCTTCGTATTTTCTGTATCAGAGACTCAGAGACATGCTCTGGCTGTGCGTGCTTCTTTGTGAGGCCCACAGCCCCCCTGTCATAGTGAAGAGATCATGCCCTTTGTGCTGCATTTTCTTTCAGGTGTGGTTCTGAGAAGAAGTGTTGGGACTAGGATCCAAAACGAGTTAGTACCAAGGCTGGAACTATGAACTGGGGCTCCATTTGCCAGTCCATCTAACATGAGCTTATTTGTGGAAGGCATTTATGGAACACCTACTAGGTGCGAGCCATGGAGGTCTCTATTCCTTCTGTCATATAGCTGATTTCCTAGTACTGGGAGTCTTTCAGTGTGGGCACTTTTAGAAGATCCTTCTTGGTGTTCTGTAGGCCCCCAAACATTACACATATTTTATCAAATATGAAAATTGTATCCTTTGGCCTCAGATTAATGATGGGTTGGTGAAGGATTTGCCACCCAGAGCTTGAAGAACACTGCAAGACTGAAGCTAGGGAAGAACAACAGAATAACTGTTGATACTCCTTAATCACGATTGTTTTCTAGAAAGGATATGATAAGCTCATCCACATTGAGTTATAAATGGATTGCAAGATTTGGGGAAGATTTGCATTAACAAGGTAGAGAGACTCCATTGTCTTAAACCACAAGAATAAAGCTATAATTTCAAATTTTCAGGTAATAAGAAAATATATTTCTATGTCTAAAGGGGGCAGAGGTTCCCACATAGCATTTCTGAGATCATTCTCTGCAGAATGCCACCTCCTGACCACCTGAATTCAAATCCTGATCATAACAGTTATTGATAATTACTTTTCTTAACCTCCATTTCCTTATCTGTGAAATAGAAATAATATCTGCGAAGTGGAAATAATCATGCCAAACTTTCAGGGCCGTTGGAAGAGAAATACATTTAAAGTGCCCACCAAAGAGAATGGGGAGGACTCTGAGCTCAAGTAAGGGCCCTGACTGGTGGTGTCAGAGGACTGTGAGCTCAGCCCACCATAGGGATTTGGGAAAATCATTTTGTTGTATTTTGCCCTTCTTTATTTATAATGTTTACCACACTTTATCAGCTTTCTAGCTTATTCTAGAGAACAGCAACAAAACCCAGAAATATCAAAGTATCAGAACATTGATAATCAATTTTAATAATTGCTTTTTTGGCCTTGATATACTTTCTAAATTCTGAGCAGAGAGCTATTTCACTTTCTTCCCATTTTGCATGCCTTGCTTTTATGAAACAGGGCCTCTACAGTTACTAGTTTCTAAGGAGAAATAACTGGGAAAGTCCCTAGGTCTTCTATGCCTAAAGGCTCTGGAATGTTGTGGCTTTTGTTTTTCTTAGCCAGAGGACATGCAAATATTTAACTATGAATCATATGAGCTGGGACTTCCTTATAGTAATAGTGGCAGGCTGTGGAGAACCTTTCTTTTGTCAGTGTCGGGGTAATCAGGGGCCTCAGAGGATTTGTACTCAACTTCTGATCAGAGTACTTGCTCCTCCTTTTCCGGGGAAGTGTCCTCTGGAAAGTCTCAGAGCCTCCAGATTGTTTTCTCTAAGATGCCACCAAGTTTTTTAATACTGGTTACTGGGCGGTTTTCGTGATTCCATGCCAGAACATTTTTATTTTTTCTATCTTCGTTCATTCAACACATATTTTTGAGCACCTTCTCTACACCAGACACTGAGAAGACTGCTGGAGAAAAAGTTAAAAAAAAAAAAAAAGACAAACTCCAAACCCTAAAAACAAAACCAAACCAAACCACGGTCTTGTGTTGTAAGTCATACAGATGAGTTAAAATAGAAGATTTAAGTACTGTACTGACGTATAGGATAGATTCTATGGGATCAAATGCATAAACGTTGATAACTGTGCAGGAAAGTGATCAGGAGAGGAGATTTAAGAATGTTCTGCAGAGGGGCGCCCGGTGGCGCAGTCAGTTAAGCGTTCAACTCTTGGTTTCGGCTCAGGTTGTGATCTCACTGGTCGTGATCTCATGGGTTGTGGGATCGAGCCCAGCATGGGCTCCGCGCTCCCCTCTCCCTCTGCCCCTCCCCCCTGTTCTCTCTCTCAAATAAATAAATAAATAAATAAACCTTAAAAAAAAATGTTCTGCAGAGCAAGTGGCATTTCAGACTGGATAGGATGAGCAGAAATCACCAGTGACAGTGTGGTGACAGAAATGTGATTCCAAGCTGAGGGTTGACATGGCTATATCAAAAAGCCTATGTGCTTGTGTGACTGGAAGCAGCTTAGTATGGGCAGAACGTACATTTTGTACACAGGAGTAGGAGAAAACCAGGCTGGAAATAGAGGGACAAGATCACAAAGCAAAAGGTATTTGAGCAATGAACTGTGTGTAGATAGAGGTGTTTTGATGATGTTCCAAAGCAGGACACTTAAAGCAAACATTCTACATGAAGAAACTGATTTTTCATCAGAGAAAAAAAATAAGGACAATTGTATACCTTTGGAAGCATTTATCACACGAGTTTTTTATTTTTTTTAAAGATGTTATTTATTTATTTGACAGCAGAGAAAGCACAAGCAGGGAGAACAGCAGAGAGAGAGGGAGAAGCACGCTCCCCACTGAGCAGGGAGCCCAATACGGGACTCGATTCCAAAACCCTGAGATCATGACCCGAGCCGAAGGTAGACGCTGCACCAACTGAGCCACCCAGGCGCCCCTCACATGAGTCTTTTAAATAGTAAGCTCCTCATACATTTAAATTATAATTCCCTTATTAAAATTTTATTTATATAAGACTCCCTCAGAATCACACCCATTTTGTAAATTAAGAAAAACTAGTTTATTCTTCCTAATGTCTGACTACTATCCTATCCATTTTTTAAATCCAATAAATATTTATTCAGATGATCCCACTGTGCCCAGCACAATGTCAGAAATACAAGGGCTAAAGATGCAGCCCCGCATTATTTGCAATGGTCCAGAGCTGAAAACCAAGTTAATGCCACAGGAGAACAGCTGAATGCATGGTGGTCTACGCAGTGGGATGAATGTCATGTGGCCGGTGAAAAGAATGAATTGGGGCTGTGGAAGTGACTGGGAGAAGTTGTGGAGTGAGAAAAGTAACTTACAAAAAATTATGTATTTTGTTTAATATGATCCCATTTTAAAAAAAAAAAAATTCCATTAACATAGGTGAAACATGAGGCCATAAGAGAAGAAAATAAATGGATATTTTTCATGTATTGATTTTTAACAAGTCTTATTGGGACTGACAACTCTGGGAGGCGGAGGGCAGATAACATCCATGATAAAAAAAATGATATGATCTCATTTAATTATATGTGTTGGGTGTGGGTGGGTGGTTCATTAAACAAATACATGAAAGGATAAACACCCAAATTCTAGTGATGATTATTTCAGGCAGGTTCAGGGTAATGGCACGCCAGGTAACCTTTTTTCCTTCAGTTTATTTTAGGCATTGATTTAATGTTTACAATGGGAGAGTATTATTTATATCATAAAAAAGCTATTTTTTTTCCCATGAGAAGTAGGGAGTTCCCAGTCTAATGAGCATAACAGACAAATTAGCAAGTGACAGAAAGGCCACATGGCATAGAGGTTAACTGCAATATTGTGGAGCCAGATCACCTGGGCTGGAAGCCTAGCTCTTCTTACTAGCTCTGAGACCACAGGAAGTGTGTTCAACTCTCTGTGCCTCAGTGTCCTTATCTGTAAACTGGTCAAAATAATAGTACTACCTTCATAGAGTTGTAATGAGGATTAGACAAATTATCACTGAGATTAGTGCCTGGCACAGACTAGAAACTAAATAGGTGTTTGTTATATGAAATGATAATTGTAATAGAGTATCCTGAGTGCACTGATAAAATCTCCAAGGAAGACCGTGGAAGAGTATCAGTTACAGAGAAGTGACTGATTGGATCTGGGGCTGTCAAGCAAGGGGTCGGGGAACTTCTCAAAGTAGAATAAATCTGGACCAATGGCCAAGACATTCAACAGTCTACTCAGAGAGAGAAAATGGGAAAGGAGGTATCTCAGGGAGAAAAAACAAATCAATGCTGAAGATGAACAAGGCCCTCTTGTGTTTATTTATTGTTTTTTTGTTTGTTTGTTTTACCAATAAGGTGAAAGACAGTAAGTTGTGAATGGAATCTAAATGTGTTGGTTGGCCCATTACAGGTTATTATGCCTTTCTTCTTCATCCTTTACTGGATTTTTTTTTTTTTTAACTTTCATCAACCTCCCACCTTGTATGTTTCATTCCATTCGACACTGTCATTATTCACTGAATAAGCTGATCTAAGATACTGATCGATGGCATGAACACTTTCTGAAAAGCCCAGACACCTGTCTAACATCCTAAGTCCGATATTCAAGGCTAGGTCATCATGCTTCTGTAAGCACACATCACTCACTAGTCCTTGATGATTATCTCTTAATCATATACCGCTTTCCCTACCCACCTTCCCAATCCATTCACTAACTCACTACTCATACTTCCTTCCATGACCTAAAAGTTATTTTCATTTTTATGAAAAGATCCCCGGGGCATATGATTTTGAATATAGATAAAAACCTTCTTTTTGTAAAGAAATGTGATTATGAATATCAAATTGTAAAGGGACAAATTATTGGGTGTAAGTTGTTTGGAAGGATGATGAACAATGGATAGAAGGTAGGAAGAAAAAATTTCTTCTAATGGAGAAACGAAAATTGGAATTGGTTAGTAGCGACAGAACCTAAAGGGAGAACCTATCTCATGGAAACTTCTTTTTTTTTTTTAAATGATGTTTTAGTTATTTTTTTCAAGATATTTATTTATTTATTTATTTATTTACTTATTTATTTGAGAGAGAGGGACACAAAGTTAGCGACGGAGAGCACAAGTGAGCACGAGCCGGGAAGAGAGGGAGAAGCAGGCTGCCCACTGAGCAGGGAGCCCGACGTGGGGCTCAATCCCAGGATCCTGGGATCATGACCTGAGCCAAAGGCAGATGCTTAACCGACTGAGCCACCAAGGCGCCCCCCATGGAGACTTCTATAATGACTATTTTATGGGTTTTTTTTTTTTAAATGCCACAAAAATGCAAAAGAAACTATCATGCAGTGCTCATCTACCTGAAAAGGAGGACTAACAGAAACTATAAAACTAGAAGAATAAAAGCCTTTTTCCTCAATGGACATGAAAGTGCAGAAAATCTTTCTGGAACTTTAGATGGGGGAAGAAGTAGTATACACAGAGGGGATAAATTTCATGGGTAATCAGATATAAAAATACCCTGATTTCAGCGACTGCACAATACTTTAACATCACATAATGTAATACTGAAAATAGTGCTGGTTGTCAGAGTGGGTGTCACGGTACATCGCTCAGATCTAGCCTTCAGAGGCACTCATTTTCCAAACTGCTAGAAATGTTGCCTGATGACAAATCATAGCTGACTCCTTCCCCAGGAACTGCTGAAAAGAGGCCTCTTGCCACACCTTTTCCTGGAGGACAGCCTCAATGACTTGACAAAGTGACGTACGAATGTCTAAAGGCTGACTCCTGTGTAGTTCAGGACAACTCCGAAGGCCATCCCAGCTCCGGAGCCGATAGGAACAGTTGAGGACTCTGTTGCAAAAGAATTCATTTCCCTCTGCCACCTTCGCTCCCTCACAGGTGTTCCTAGAGCACCCCAATAAACTCACTCACCTCTGATCTCTCTCCCTCAAAGTCTGTCCGCAGAAGAACTTGACCCAAGGCAACTGTCTAGACTCTACCATCATTTATTTGCGAAACAAGTCTCTGAAAGGTTAAGCGATTTGTCCAAGGTAGTGAAGCTGCTAACTAATGGGTTTGGGAACAGGATTTTCACTCCTGATCCAATTAAGGGCTCTGTCCCCCTAGAATATTGACCCTGACTGCAAAGACCTAGAAAACAATCTGTAAAGGCCGCAGCTTTGTTCTATGTCACACATTTTATTTCCCCACAGTTCCAAATCAAACCTGAAATACTTGTGTATCCTTAATACTACCTACCTAAGAATTTTGTTTCGTTTTTTTGTTTTCGTTTCCTTTTAACTGGAATGGTGAAAGATGGGGAGACTCACCTAAGCAGGACTACATTCTAAGATGATCATTCCCAGGAGGGACTGCTCGCTGATCTCATAAACCAGAGCTGAGCGCCATCAGTCTAGGGTTGTTTATTTTTACCGCACTGATCTGTCGATGACTCATTTATCAACTGATTTGTTTTCCATTTTTAAAATATTTTTTTGAGCGCAGCGATCGCTAATTTCAACATGTTCTTAGAAATGTTGTTAAACTTTTATTTTTCTACTTTTCTACATGGATACTGATACATAGCTAGACCCGTGGACAGAAATATTATCTAGATAGAACTCATATTTGGAATCTTGTTGTCCCTTGAGGTTTGAGTTGTATTACAAAATCATTTTGATATTGTGATTGATAAGCACAAGAATAATTGGTGACAATATGTAGATTTCAAGGGTTTTTCCCAAGTCAGAAGTTGCTTCCTCTACCTCACAGGAAAGCGCTGGTTCCATGTGCACATTCAACCTTCCTCAGAGGTCAGCTCGAGATCCAAAGCAAAACAGCAAAGAAAAATTCATAATTCCGAGATGATTAACTAGGCTTGGACCTTTACTGTGTTCAGAGCACTGTGTAAATCCAGGCTTGACTCTCCTCCAGAACCCAACATAGGACCCACTCTAGGACCCTGCTGGCTTGCTAAGAAGTACCAGTCAGTTTTTGCACATTCAGCTTTTGTGAAGGTCTTGCTTTTGCTGTCCATTCTCCCCAGAGATGGGGGAGGGGGGCTTTTTACAAAATGACTTTAAAATGAAACCACCTGACATAATTTTAAATGACCTGGCTTGATGCCCCATAGACATTTGGAACTATAAAAACTAAAGTAGTTTGGACCTCGGTGTGGGCAGTTTTCTTTTTCCAGAAAACGAAATGACTTTAAAATTAGGGCATCAAACCAAGTACTTTATTTATTACACTACATATTATTATTTTAAAATATTTGACAAGACATAACAAATTTGAACTACATTATCCTCCCCCAGTGATTCATGAGGCCAGCCTACTGATTCTGAGTGACATTCTGATCAAAATAACTGCCCTTCCAAAGCATCTGCAGGGACACAGTAACCGCTGCAACCATTCAAAGCTCTTTAAAAACACTGAGCCACAGACTTTCACTAATCTCTGGGAGGTAAACGGGTGGCCAATATCATTATCCTCACTCTAAGGGGAAATCCATGTTCTCAGAAGATGCTGTCTCAATTTGGGACATTCTATCTTTATGCAATAGTCCCTTCTGCTGACTTCTTCAAGAAGGTCTACAACACTAGTTTCATCCTTTTCACATAAGAGATTTGAAGAGAGGTAACTGGCTCCAAAAATCCTACATATTTCGCCATCAGTTCAGTTTTCTCATCATGAGAGCATTGATGACTTTTTTTTTTCCTTCCAAATTCCCAGGCAGAACGGAAATCGTGCTTACAGCATTACTGACAAATACTCAACTGGCTTCTATCCGCTTCCCATCAATGATAGGGAGCTCATCACCTCATAAGGCTACTTGCCCCATTTCTATGATGTTTAACTGTTAGAAAGGGCCTCAGTACAGTGACCTGAAATCTTTCAGATTTATTTCACTTGTTTTGCCTTCTAGAAAAACAGAGAAACAGGAAGCTCTTCACATGTTTGAAAACATTTGAAGGCATTTCTCTACTCCTCTATCCAAGTTAAACTTCCTCAGAAGATCCAACTATAACTTACAGGGATGGTTTCCAGACCCTCAGTGACCTACTTATCCCTTCTGAGTGGGATACTAAGTGTCAGGCTTTCCCTAAAGCTATGTTATCCAATATTGAAACCAGTCTTTGTGATGCTGTCAAAGCACAGAAGAGCTCAGAGAGACTATCACTTGCCCTGGCAGAAATACGCCAAGACCTGAGATGCTAAAGCAACGGGACCGATTTCTTTTTTCTTTGCTGCCTTTAAAAAAACAAAATAACAACCAAAAAAACCATGTTCAGTTACAGAAGTCAGACATTTCTGCTGCCCTGTCGCTGTAGCATCTGGGCATAATTATGCCACACAAGTCAATATTGTTAGCATCTGGGAGAAAAGTTGGATCACAGCCTTGCTTCTCCTGGGTTACATCATTGTTCTTCCTCTCTGGTCTGACTCAGGTTCAAAGGAGCAGGAACCGGGAGGAACCCTTTGTCTTTAATCTCTGTGCCAACACTGCACTGCTCTCGGGAGCCCAATCCTCTGGAATAGGGCAGGCAGTCAGGGACGTTTTGGTCCAGTGCATAGCTGGAGGACTTCTATGTGACTCGTTATTTTATTCCATTGACTAGCAGAATACCCAAGACCTCTTTATGAGGCTCTACTGAAACAAAATCTCAGCACATTTTAGGGCTGTTGAGATTTCAAGTATTTGTCTCTGTCTTGTCGCCGGAAGTGTCTTGCAATCAATGATATTGCTTGAACATGATTTTTTTTTAATTTTAAACAATCTCTTATGTATTTATAGAATTCTTTATAACACCAAAAATAAAACAGCTTGGGGGTAGGACTTTACCAATTACCTCTGCCGAACTTTAAGTATAATCTGCATTTTTAACTCTGCTTCTAATGCACTTTTTCGAATCCAGTTTGGATTTGGTCTGACTTGCTAGAGTAAAATGTATATGTCAGTGCAAGCAGTCCCGCACTGTTTTATCTAAAAATCTGATGTCTGAAGGGTAGAGAAGACACCGCTTGAACAAAATCATTCCTGGACTTAAGATAGACCTAAGGATGAATTATGTACAAGTGACCAGAATCTCAGCTGCCACATTGCAAAATAGGAATATGGCACAGTCTTGGGCTACCAGTGGTATCTTGTGGGAATAGATGCTCTGAATAGAGTAGGTATTGAGTAATATTTAAGATCAAAGAGGTGAAAGAAACTTTTGATGTCACCTAATTTAGCCCCCTTATTTATTATTTTTAAAAATGAGTCCTTTATATTGAGGCCCAGTGAAATGGAATAATTTATTCAAAGTTATACAGGTAGGTGATAGCTGGTTCAGAACTCTCATCTACATCTCCTGGTACCTCTACCCTCGCTCTCTTTCCTTTAACAGCTGCTGCTAGGGATGACTTTATTTACCTAACCCTTGAAAAGTGCTAAAAAGCCTAGCAGAACTTTGCAATAAAGGTTCAGTCTTGCTTGGCTCCCTAGAAGATGATTGAAATCCTTAATATGCCTCCTTTTGAGGTCTTGAATTCCGTTCTTTGTGGAATCAAAGTTGTCTATAGGTCCTTATAACACAACATAACAAATAATAATGAGGATTGATGTAATGATGATGACAATAAAGTAATACTGAAGAAGCATTTAGAACAGTGTTTGGCTCCAAAGCAGTCAATTAATATTAAGTATTATAATCTAATTTAAACCTTAAAACAACCTTATGAAATACATAATATTATTATGCCCACTTCACAGTTGATATTAGTGAGGCACACAGAGATTTATGTAGCTTTCTCAAGGGTTTACAGCTCATAAGAGGTGGCTTCGTTACTGAACAGAGGGGCTGCATTCTTAGCTACTACATTAACACTACCAAAAACATGATAATATTCTGAAGATTTTAATAAATCATGACTAGGAAGGACTGAATGCCCTTGGGAGCCCTTCTGAAACTAAGTATTTACAGATAATTTTTCAGATTTTTTATTTGCCTTTTTCTGGCTTATTTAATTGCAGTGCAGAATCCCCAGAGTGAATCATATTTATTCTGCAACCACAGATATCAAAGTATCCTCCCATCAAAGTTCGGTGCTGGGAAGAAATGTTTGCTTCCCAGAATCCCAGCTCCACATCTCGGCTTGTTTCAAAGATGCCTTCCCCATTAGTGAGAAGCCTCCACCCATGCCCTCCGCCACACACCTACATCCCAACTCAGGCAATCCAAGGCAGAAAAGCTGAATTCCCGGTACTCACAAGCAAGCCCAAGCAAGACACCTCTCCACTCAACACTCAAAATTCTCTAACAAGCAAGATGGTTTCAAGGGATAGAGGAAGCAGATCCCCAACCAGGGACTTGCCTCCCGCACCATATGGAGCTGCCCCTGCTCACAGGGCAGAAGCCTGCTCTCTGCAGTAAGGACCATCAGACAGGAGGCAGTGTGCCTTCCCAGCTACACATCACGGAGGGGTGAAGACAGCTCAACATGGAATATGTGCAGGCCATGCAAGTTCAGTGTGCCTGAGGGTCCCAGAGCCTGGATGAATAACAACGGGAGCATTTTAGGTTGAAAATTTCATCAGAGAGCTTTGACAGAAACCTCCTGAAGACGGATGTTTCAGTGTACTCATCCTGTCCTTTCTGATCACTTGGCCGTTTTAGCTTTTGATGAGCTCTCCCCTCACATCATTGCTGGGAGAGGCAGATGGAGAAGATGAGTGGTAAGGACTGGCCAGGCGAAGACTTTCAGAATCAGCGACAATGGCAGTTGTGACAACACTGTTCGAAGGTGGACTTCGTTTCTGATCTCACACTGGGCTTCTCAGAGCCCGGCCACATGGACTCGTGTGGAGGTATGTCTGTAAGGGCTATCGTCCACCAACCGTCTGCTCAGGGAGCTCTGATGGCAATCTTAGGCTCCTCAGGATTAGCCCAGACCTGGAACCCCTCCTCTATTGATAAACTCAAAATTCTAGATTTGAGAACCAGAGGGGAAGAAGAAAAGAGGAAATGAATCAAATTCCAACAATTTAGTTTAAAAGAAAAAAATGGCTTGCATGCCCTCAAGGCAGAGGCAAAGAAGCAATCTGCACATTGATAACCTATGACTCAGCCTTTTATCACTCAGAGCTCACAATTTTCAAATCCCTGTGGAATGGATGCTGCTTCTGTTCCAAAGGAATGCCCTCCCAGGGAGGTGGCTTCTGGAAGCGATGGGTGGGTAAGCCCTGTCTCTGCACTTCTACATACTAGGGCTGCCTTTTTGTGACTATTATTTTCCACCCTATAGGTTCTAAATTCATCTCTTTTCTTTATTTTTTTTTCCAAAAGAAGCAAAGGGAAGCCCTTTGAGACTCATGTTGGTATCAACAGGAAACCTGGGCGGGGGAGGGGGGGGCAGAAAAAAAAAAGGAAAATCAAAGAGGAAACCAAAATACACATGATTAAGAATAGGAATTTCAAGTACATAGCTTTTGGAAAGGAAAATTAAACTTGTGTGAGTTAGTTGGTTGGAGGGAAGGTGGGGTTCAGGGTAGGGTGTGGAGTAGAATGGGTGAGGGAAGGGAGGAGGGACCCTCTCTGCATGGGAATCAGAGATGACTTCATAGACTATTTTATGTGGCTTTTTAAAAAGCATTTGGCAAAACCCAACACATCTCATAATTACCTTATTCTCATGAAAGGTTATTAAGGAAAATGACTGTACCGAAGGGCGATGCTTAGTTGGGGTTTGGTACGGCATTCATTCTCAGGTTTCTTGTCTCTAGGCTTTAGTCCTGCCTGGCTGCAGAGGGGGTGCCAAAAACCAGCAGTGTGTTCGGTGTCTAAGAATAGTACACATTCCTGCAAAGTACTTCATCCACTTTTGCTATATATATATATATATATATATATATATATATATATATATATATAT